>NW_020194363.1:0-17712 GCF_002847485.1 Aspergillus campestris IBT 28561
GCAGTGAGAACGGCCAAGCCGACGCGCTGAGTCGACGACCGGACTATGAGCTAAAGAACAAAATCATCGAACCTGCGATCCTCAAGCAACATAAAGATGGATCATTGACATACAACCATCAACAACTGGCAGGAACCATGGAGATCAAGGACGATCTATTGGACAAGTTGATCCACGAAACAAAACAAGACAAAACCATTCAAGAGATGCTGAACAACTCAGCAGACAGCGACAAATTGGTCACAGACGAAGACGGATTAGTCTACATGCATGGACTCATCTACATACCTTACTGTATGAGACAAGAGATCATCAGAATGCACCACGAAAACCACTTCAAGGACACTTCGGAACCGAGAAAACATGTGAACAAATCACTCGGAACTATTATTGGCCTAACATGCGAAAAACCGTACAGGGTTACATTCGAAATTGTGATACCTGTATACGGGACAAGCCTGCGAGGCACCAACCCTATGGGAAGATGCAGTCACCGGACGCACCAAAAACGACCATCGGAATGGATAACGGTGACTTTGTTGGACCACTACAGAATCCCGAGATGGGATATGATCACTGTCATCCACGGACAGATTGACAAAATACATCCAGCTCGTACCAACGAAGAGCACAATGACGGCACACAAGACATGGCTTACGTGCTACTGCACCACATCATCGCCAAATCATGGATGCCGCAGAAGATCACGTCGGACAGAGATAAGCTCTTTACGTCAAAATTTTGGAAATCGTTGACAGACATCAATGGGATTGATCACCGCTTGACAACAGCATATCACCCACAAGCAAACGGTCAAAACAGAAAGAACCAACCAGACCATTGAGCAGTACCTTCGACATTACATCAACTACGAACAAAACGATTGGAACAATACCTACCAATGGCACAATTCGCGTACAACAACGCAGCACACGCAACCACGCAGAGACACCATTCTATGCAAATCATGGTTACCACCCAAAGATGTACGGCGAACCCAGGAACAAGAAACCGTATCGGAACAAGCGGAAGGAGTAACAAAGGCGCTCAAAACACTGCACCAGCAATTGGCAAGAGACATCGACTTCATGAATATGAAGGCAGCGATTTACTACGACAAACACCACAAGGAAGGGCCTGACCTAAAAGAGGGGGAAAAAGGTATTCCTGCTCCGCAGAAATATTAAAACCAAACGACCAAGTCAGAAACTTGACCACCAAAAATTGGGACCATTCATCATCGAAAAGAAATTGGGAACAGTCAATTATCGGCTAAAGCTACCAGAATCAATGCGCCGCATACACCCAGTCTTTCATGTCTCATTATTGGAACCAGCGCCGAAAGAAAGCCAAATCGCGACAAATGTGGAAATCGACGAAAGCATCGAACAAGAGTACGAAGTCGAGAAAATCCTAAGAGACAAACGAGTCAGCGGAAAACCACTTTACTTGGTCAAATGGAAAGGTTACGATACCTCGGAAAACACATGGAGCCTATCGAGAATTGACGGCTGCCACCAGCTGGTTCGGCAATACCACCAGCAAACAAATCGACACTCGCCCAGAAAGAAGGATCGTTCATCGCCTGAGAAAAAACTAGGATGTCCGATACCGCGGCAAGTTGAGCACCGTCTTGGCATCGCCAGACGATCCAGCTCTTGGAGATCCTCAGCACTTAGAGGATCCTCATCATCAAGCTGCTCCATAACAAAGGAGTCATGGCCAAGCATCCGGCCACCACGATCTTTTAGAAATTGTTCTTGCTTCCTCAAACGGAGGATCTTGGACATAACTTGCGACATTTTTTGAGAATATTCGAGCCATTGCTTTTCGGCTTTAACCAAATCATCGGCCAGACGCTTCCTATCCCTCTCGAGGGATTCCCACTCTCGTTCACCTATGCAACTGCTTCACACACTTCCGTCACGACGCGTACATTCGGCACAGTTCTTGCTCTTCGAGTCCATGACACAGTCAACACCACGAGAAGAACAGGATTCGCAAGGAATATCGATAACGGAGCCAGTGGCAAGAATAGAGTTGTATTGACGAAGGCGGTTACGCTTTCGGGTATCGTTATCTACTGGCATGACGACATCAGCACAAGAAAAGGATCGATGGATTTCGGAAACTACGATCAAGGGGGAAACGCACCTTTATGAGTTTCGAGGACGAAACGCTAGAAGAGGGGGAGTGATGTTACGGAAACCCAACGAGGTTAATACCCCACGAAAGGCGGCACAGCCAGGCAGAAGCCCGACGCCAATCGATTGACATAAGGATCGGAACCCTTGCACAAAGATGACTACGAGTCACGTGATACGATCACCTACTCCTAACGTGAGATAGAGGAGTAGCTACGTGATGCGATCACCTACTCCACGCCTACCCCCAGGGAGTAGCCGGAGGAGTAGGCACCAAGGGAAACACATAATTGGAGCGACTCCGGAAGTGACCACAAAGGAGTCACCACGGAGTAGCCAAGGAAGGATATATAAGAACACTCATTCGCCTGTATCTACAGTTTAGTTAGTCGCGTTCAATAACACTCTCAAGTCTGAGTATACATTTCAAGTCTAGCTTCTACTCGCCCACACTCAACCTAAGTGATCAGGTTTTCGTACCTGACACACCTTACTTCTCTTATCGCTTATTAGTCACCTTTGGACCATCGGGTCACTCGTCGATCGATACAGTAGCACGGCCACTGTGTGAGGCCTCGGGTTAGTACAGAACCCCTCGTCGATAACTGATAGGAAGACCGCAGGGCGCTCTTCACCCCGAATAACCCAAGTCACCAACGCTAGGACGGCAGAAGCGAGAAGGGATCCTAGGGTCTTGACACATTGAACGCCAGTTAGCACGAGTAGAGTCTTGGGTTAACTTAAAAACAAATCGAAACACCATCATGTCAAACAACAACAGAACGGCCGCGCCAACCCTAGGACTAGCAGTGGAAGCAGTCAGGGAGACGCCAGCGCAGGACCAACCCCAGCAGATGTCGTTGGCATGATCGAGCAACTGCAGGCGCATATCGCAACCTTAGAGGGCGACTTGCGACCCGCACTGTCAAGGTTAAACCACCAGAGGCATTCGACGGCACTCGTTCTAAGCTTCGTGCATTCCTAACGCAAATGGACATGTACATGAAGATGAACGGAGAGAGACTCGCCGCCGAATCCGACAAAATTGTATTCGCCGCCACGTACCTGAAGGGTCCAGCGTTCGATTGGTTCGAACCCTACATCAGGGACTTCCAGGACAACACCGAAAACGATCGAGGCGACGAAACCAAAGAAGTGTTCAAGAGCTATAACAACTTCAAGGAACGACTCCGTACGACATTCGGGGACATCGATGCGGTTCGAAACGCAGAACGAAGATTGTGGCGACTACGACAGTTCAAATCAGTCAGCCAGTATGCTTCAGAATTTCAGCAGGTCATATCTCAGTTGGATTGGGATGACGACACCTATATTGCACGATTCGAGGAAGGGCTCAAACCAGAAGTTCAAGAGAAACTGATCTGGATGGAACGGCCAGGAACCCTCAGCAAGATGATCGAACAAGCAGTTAAGATCGACAACAAGTTATTCGACTTCAACATTAGGCGCAAAAATCAGTCAGGCAACAGGTACCAAGGCAACCAGAGAACAAGTCAGTACAACGCCAATGATAAACGACAAGCGCAGCCAAAGAGCCAAGGATACAGCGATCCTTATGGGCTACAACCAATGGAGCTAGACGCAGCTCAACACCGAGAAATCCCTAAGGAAGAAAGGGAACGACGTCGAAACGACAGAGCATGCTACAATTGCGGAAAACAAGGCCACATGGCAAGGGAATGCCGATCGGGCCAACAACAGAAAAACAACAATAGGGAACCAAGGAAGCAGTTGAAGGCTACCCGTGAAGGAGCCAAAGGTGCTCAGAACAGCGATAAGGGCAAAAGGTCCAAGGCGGACCCACCAGCCAAGAAATTATGCGCAACCTACGAAATCGATTGGTCAAACGAACCCACGGATCTAAGCGATCATTGGTGGAGCGACGACAACGACTACGACATAGAGGATCAAAGCCATCCTAACGAAGAGAAAGGGACGGTGGAGTCCAACAGCGGAAGCGACAAATTCCACGCAAGAACGGATGGGTCCGATAAAGCCATCAGCACAAATGAGCCAGTCGAAAAGGACGAATTTCCTAGTATAGTCTGGGACGATATCGATCCGCTCGACGAAGAATTCGGTACTCAAGCGAGAGGCCCAAGGCTGAGCTTAGAGACTGATACACCTCAAAATCCCCTAGAACCAGAGAAAACCGCAGAAGGATATTGCGAAGAAGCCGACGCACGGGACGTCGCACGAGCATTGGTCAAGCTAAGGAAGCAATCAATTGTGACCAACAGAATCAAAGAGCTCAACGGAGCCATCGAGGCAAACATCCGCAGCAGGGTCAGGGATTGCACCCACTGGAACCTAGAATGCTGGGAAAAAACCAACGAATCATGGGAAACACACCGATGGAAGCACGCGCAACATTCAGGAACATGGTGCGCGCAGTGTCAGAAAGACAACACCTGGTACCATGACGAACTCGCGAAACTCGAGCACAAACGACGTTCCAACCCACATGGATACTGCGACTATGAATGGTGCTTATGTGCCCATTTTAGGACGCACCCACGGCACAAGGAACTACCATGGATAGTGTGCTACGACAAACATTGCCGACTGCATGACGCAGAAAAGGCAGCGTCAGGATACTCGCCAAAAATGCCAAAGAGCGTGGATGGATGGGGAACAACGTGCCCATGTTGGGACCTACAGTGTTCTTGTAGGAGTTACCCGCATCACCCACACCACAAATACATGGCATGGATGCAGTGCTACGATGACAAGTGCAGGACGCACTACGACGACAAGTTCATCAGCACTTACCTACCACAACTACCGCCATACGAGCGAGCACCAAATTGGCGAAACAAAAACAGATCGCAGCAACAGGATGGGGAACCCATATCAAGTTTATTGCACGAGTGCACGGACAGGCAGCCAAAGTGATGCTTGACTCCGGAGCAACGGGCAACTTCATGGACCCTCAATTCCAACAGAAACTGGGCATCGAAGGCATCAGAAAAGCCAACCCAGAACCTATCGCAGGACTGAACGGTGAAAACTTAGGAAACCACCTTACAGTCGAATCGGGACCGACTCCTATGGTTGTATTCGGTCATTTCGAACGAATAAACTTCGACGTGACACGGTTAGGACGGTACGATATAGTATTGGGGATCCCATGGCTCAGGGATCACAACCCAGAAATCAACTGGAAGACAGGCAGTCTTCAGTTTACGAATTGCAATTGCCCAAAACAAGGACAGACGACAGGGGTGTCTGAGTCCCAACGGCATACTCAGGAGCAAGGAGCCCGAGTATCGGCTAAGAGGTTTAGAGGTGAACCTAACGACGACCATGCGACACGAGTGTTGGCAGCGACAAAGCCAAGTCACCGAGATTGGTTAATAACACTACCGGGGTGGGCACCGGACACAGCGACAAACTATTGTGAAATCACGACACTGGGAGAAGTCACCGAGAGACCTACGGGTGAGGGACTCAACACCAGCAACATCGAAGTGCAAGTATTAGCGGCAACAGAACAGATTGTCGTACCGCAGGATTACGGAAGATTCAGGGAACTATTCGAGCAACCCGAAAACCCCGAACTACCAGAGCATGGGCCACACGACCACACTATTCCAATCGAAGAAGGAAAGCAAGTGGCATGCAGGAAAATCTACCCAATGTCAGAAAGGGAATCACAAACGCTACGAGCGTACATTGAGGAACAACTAGCGAAAGGAACAATTCGACCATCAAAATCACCGGCAGGACACGGCGTCCTGTTTGTACCAAAGAAAGATGGAAGCCTACGACTATGTGTGGACTACAGACCACTCAACCAAGTCACGATCAAAGACAGACACGCGTTACCATTAATCACGGAAATACAAGACAAACTCAAAGGAGCTAAGATCTTCACGAAACTCGACATCACCGACGCATACAATAGGCTACGCATCGCTAAAGGAGACGAATGGAAAACGGCATTCAGATCAAAATATGGCCACTATGAATATTTGGTCATGCCATTCGGTCTCACCAACGCACCAGCATCATTTCAGAGATTCATCAATGAAGTACTAGGAGAACTACTGGATACGTTCGTCATCGCATACCTCGACGACATCCTTATCTTCTCGAAGAATCTCGAAGAACACAAGATACACGTCAAACAAGTGCTACGGAAGCTACGAATCGCCAAACTACGATGCAAATTGAAGAAGTGCGAGTTCCACGTCACAGAAACAGACTTTCTAGGACATTGGATATCCACGGAGGGAATCCATACCGACAAAAACAAAGTTCAGGCAGTCAGGGACTGGCCACGACCAAGAAATCTCAAAGAACTACAACAATTCATGGGATTAGTAAACTACTACAGAAGATTTGTCTATCACTACGTGCACAAGCTAGGACCACTCTTCAACCTGATGAAGAAAACAGAGGACTTCAACTGGACAGACGACTGTCAGAAAGCATTTGAAGACATCAAACACCAACTCACCATTGCACCAGTCTTGATGCAACACGACCCAGAGAAAGAAACAACGATTGAGACAGACGCTTCAGACTACGCTATCGGGATGAGAATGACTCAACCAGGAGACGACGGCAAGCCAAAACCAGTCGCGTTCCATTCAAGGAAATTGATCCAAGCGGAACTAAACTACGACATCCACGACAAGGAACTATTGGCAATCGTCACCGCATTCAAAACATGGAGAGTCTACCTCGAAGGAGCAAAGCAACAAGTCATCGTCAGAACGGACCACAAGAACCTTACCTTCTTTACGACAACCAAAGAGTTGACGCGGAGACAGGCAAGATGGTCAGAAACACTATCGCAGTATGATTTCAGAATCCAACATTGCAAAGGCAGTGAGAACGGCCAAGCCGACGCGCTGAGTCGACGACCGGACTATGAGCTAAAGAACAAAATCATCGAACCTGCGATCCTCAAGCAACATAAAGATGGATCATTGACATACAACCATCAACAACTGGCAGGAACCATGGAGATCAAGGACGATCTATTGGACAAGTTGATCCACGAAACAAAACAAGACAAAACCATTCAAGAGATGCTGAACAACTCAGCAGACAGCGACAAATTGGTCACAGACGAAGACGGATTAGTCTACATGCATGGACTCATCTACATACCTTACTGTATGAGACAAGAGATCATCAGAATGCACCACGACGAACCACTTCAAGGACACTTCGGAACCGAGAAAACATGTGAACAAATCACTCGGAACTATTATTGGCCTAACATGCGAAAAACCGTACAGGGTTACATTCGAAATTGTGATACCTGTATACGGGACAAGCCTGCGAGGCACCAACCCTATGGGAAGATGCAGTCACCGGACGCACCAAAACGACCATGGGAATGGATAACGGTGGACTTTGTTGGACCACTACCAGAATCCCGAGGATGGGATATGATCACTGTCATCACGGACAGATTGACAAAATACATCCAGCTCGTACCAACGAAGAGCACAATGACGGCACAAGACATGGCTTACGTGCTACTGCACCACATCATCGCCAATCATGGGATGCCGCAGAAGATCACGTCGGACAGAGATAAGCTCTTTACGTCAAAATTTTGGAAATCGTTGACAGACATCATGGGGATTGATCACCGCTTGACAACAGCATATCACCCACAAGCAAACGGTCAAACAGAAAGAACCAACCAGACCATTGAGCAGTACCTTCGACATTACATCAACTACGAACAAAACGATTGGGAACAATACCTACCAATGGCACAATTCGCGTACAACAACGCAGCACACGCAACCACGCAGGAGACACCATTCTATGCAAATCATGGTTACCACCCAAAGATGTACGGCGAACCCAGGAACAAGGAAACCGTATCGGAACAAGCGGAAGGAGTAACAAAGGCGCTCAAAACACTGCACCAGCAATTGGCAAGAGACATCGACTTCATGAATATGAAGGCAGCGATTTACTACGACAAACACCACAAGGAAGGGCCTGACCTAAAAGAGGGGGAAAAGGTATTCCTGCTCCGCAGAAATATTAAAACCAAACGACCAAGTCAGAAACTTGACCACCAAAAATTGGGACCATTCATCATCGAAAAGAAATTGGGAACAGTCAATTATCGGCTAAAGCTACCAGAATCAATGCGCCGCATACACCCAGTCTTTCATGTCTCATTATTGGAACCAGCGCCGAAAGAAAGCCAAATCGCGACAAATGTGGAAATCGACGAAAGCATCGAACAAGAGTACGAAGTCGAGAAAATCCTAAGAGACAAACGAGTCAGCGGAAAACCACTTTACTTGGTCAAATGGAAAGGTTACGATACCTCGGAAAACACATGGGAGCCTATCGAGAATTTGACGGGCTGCCACCAGCTGGTTCGGCAATACCACCAGCAAACAAATCGACACTCGCCCAGAAAGAAGGATCGTTCATCGCCTGAGAAAAACTAGGGATGTCCGATACCGCGGCAAGTTGAGCACCGTCTTGGGCATCGGCCAGACGATCCAGCTCTTGGAGATCCTCAGCACTTAGAGGATCCTCATCATCAAGCTGCTCCATAACAAAGGAGTCATGGCCAAGCATCCGGCCACCACGATCTTTTAGAAATTGTTCTTGCTTCCTCAAACGGAGGATCTTGGACATAACTTGCGACATTTTTTGAGAATATTCGAGCCATTGCTTTTCGGCTTTAACCAAATCATCGGCCAGACGCTTCCTATCCCTCTCGAGGGATTCCCACTCTCGTTCACTATGCAACTGCTTCACACACTTCCGTCCACGACGCGTACATTCGGCACAGTTCTTGCTCTTCGAGTCCATGACACAGTCAACACCACGAGAAGAACAGGATTCGCAAGGAATATCGATAACGGAGCCAGTGGCAAGAATAGAGTTGTATTGACGAAGGCGGTTACGCTTTCGGGTATCGTTATCTACTGGCATGACGACATCAGCACAAGAAAAGGATCGATGGATTTCGGAAACTACGATCAAGGGGGAAACGCACCTTTATGAGTTTCGAGGACGAAACGCTAGAAGAGGGGGGAGTGATGTTACGGAAACCCAACGAGGTTAATACCCCACGAAAGGCGGCACAGCCAGGCAGAAGCCCGACGCCAATCGATTGACATAAGGATCGGAACCCTTGCACAAAGATGACTACGAGTCACGTGATACGATCACCTACTCCTAACGTGAGATAGAGGAGTAGCTACGTGATGCGATCACCTACTCCACGCCTACCCCCAGGGAGTAGCCGGAGGAGTAGGCACCAAGGGAAACACATAATTGGAGCGACTCCGGAAGTGACCACAAAGGAGTCACCACGGGAGTAGCCAAGGAAGGATATATAAGAACACTCATTCGCCTGTATCTACAGTTTAGTTAGTCGCGTTCAATAACACTCTCAAGTCTGAGTATACATTTCAAGTCTAGCTTCTACTCGCCCACACTCAACCTAAGTGATCAGGTTTTCGTACCTGACACACCTTACTTCTCTTATCGCTTATTAGTCACCTTTGGACCATCGGGTCACTCGTCGATCGATACAGTAGCACGGCCACTGTGTGAGGCCTCGGGTTAGTACAGAACCCCTCGTCGATAACTGATAGGAAGACCGCAGGGCGCTCTTCACCCCGAATAACCCAAGTCACCAACGCTAGGACGGCAGAAGCGAGAAGGGATCCTAGGGTCTTGACACTTCTTTATAGGTAGCTTTTAATTATTTTTATAATTTCTTATTATTATTTTTTTATTATTAGCCTGATTAGTATTCCCTTGCTATATAGTCTTGTTTTCTATAATTATAATATATTTTATTATTTTAATATTATTTCCTTTCTTTCTTAGGGATTTCTTGGTGTTAAGCTATATCTAGCTCTATTAGTTATAGCCTATAAGAATTACTATATCCTTGACTTTTTGACTGCACTTGTTATTTATTATTAGTATTATACTAACTTATTCTCTGGTTATCTTGGTATCTATTATCTGACTAATTTTTACACCTAATATTAAAGTTAAATAGCTTGTTATTAATCTTAACTACTTGTTTAATTATCTTGCTAAGAATTCCTGGCTATTTTATCTAGATTAGCTTCTCTTAAATCTCTGGTTTGAGCCCTTTCTTAAATTATATAATATAAATATTATTATTCTAATCTAACTAAGATATAACCTGCTAAAATTCTGAAGTATACTAGTTAATTAATTTAAACTATTATAATTGCTATAATCTTTATTCTATATTTTAAATTATATTAATATTTCTAAATATTATACAGAGTTATTTCTTAAAGTTATTATAATTTTTAAATACTTCTTTAATTTTATTATCTTAATTATTTTTTATATTATTCTAGAAGTCCCTGATATAAGATTTAAACTAATTAAATACTAGATTCTTTAGGTATATAATAATAAATATAATTTTATTAGATTTAGTAGCAAGTCTCTCTTTATTTATCTTTATATATATATTTATTTATATTAGGAATACACAAAGCTTAGAATAAGTATTATTAAATACTTTTAATAATTTAACTTTAATAGTATAGGTTATAAGTTACTTCTTTAAGATTATAATATATGCCTGTAGTTACTTAATTATACTAATAATATTTATTAGAGTTAGTCCTGTGCTAGTATCTCTCTAACTACTTTTATTACTAGTTCTAGAGATTAGTGCAGCTGTTCTATTATTATTTAATATAATAATATTTTAAATTATTTTAAGTTAACCTAAGATTTTACTTATACTAACTAGTATTTAATATATTAAGACTCTAGGATCCCTTCGAGCTTCTACTATACTAGTATTAGTAGCTTGGATTATTTAAGATAAAGAGTGCCCTGCAGTCTTTTTATTAGCTATTAATAATAGATTAGACTAACCTGAGGCCTCACACAGTGACTATACTAATTATATTAATTAATAAGATGACCTGATAGTTCAAAGGTAACTAATAAGTAAGAAGAGAAGTAAGATATATCAAGTATATATACTTAATACTTGATAAAGTATAAATAAGTAGAAACTAGACTGAATATATACTCAGACTTGAACTGTATATTAAACATGACTAATTAAATTATAAATATAGATAAATAAGTATTCTTATATATTTTTTCTTGGTTACTCCTATAATAACTTTTTTATAATTACTTCTAGAGTTGCTCTAATTATATATTTTCCTTAGTATCTACTCCTCTGGCTACTCCCTGGGAATAGACATAGAGTAGATAATTATATTATATAGCTACTCCTCTATCTCATATTAGGAGTAGATGATTGTATCACGTGACTTGTAGTTATCCTTGTGCAAGGGTTCTGATCCTTATATCAATTAATTAGCGTCGGGCTTCTGCCTGGCTATGCCGCCTTCGTGGGGTATTAACCTTGTTGGGTTTCCATAACACTATCCTTGGTACTAAGATACTTATATCTTATTTATTTAAGTTAGTAAAATTAAGATTCTAGTCAGGTTAACTATTAATTAATCTAATTATTTTAATATTATAATCTCTTTAAAATCTATAAGAAAAAGAGTATTAAATTTTTTAAAAAATATTAAAAATAAATATAAATTAATCTTATCTTAATTAACTTCACAGAGTTCCTTTATCTTAAATATAATAAATAAAATCTTTCTTTTTAATAAAAGATTCTTGTTATATTAAAATATAATATTATAATATATATAATTATATTACTAGTTTTATATTACTTATATTAATATTAGGATTTTAGTAAAATCTTGTATTAAATATCAAATTAGTTAATTATAATTATAATACTTTAATATATAATTTATTTATATATATTTATAATAAGAAAATTTATATTTCTAATATTCCTATAATAATTAATACTATAAAATTATTATTTTATTAAATAGGATTATTATTACTTAAGTAAATACTATTAAGTTTCTTAATTAATAGTTAGTAATTATAATCTAAAGATATTAGTTATAAATATAATTTTATTAATCTAGAAAAAGTTATAAAAGACTTTTCTAGCTCTTTTTATATTAATTAAAAGAATTTAATCATTACTAAAAAAAATATTTAGATCTAGCTAAGTAGTAGTATTATTATTATTCTATATATATAATCACTATTATATTTATTATTATTAATATATTATACTATATCTTAATACTATCTTAATTATAATTATTATATTATAAATATTTAAT
Organism: Aspergillus campestris IBT 28561; assembly: GCF_002847485.1. Lineage (NCBI taxonomy): Eukaryota > Fungi > Ascomycota > Eurotiomycetes > Eurotiales > Aspergillaceae > Aspergillus > Aspergillus campestris. The sequence continues at coordinate 12,354 of NW_020194363.1, forward strand.
AAATTATATTTTAGTTTAAATATAATATTCTCTTCTTATTATAACCCTTGAATATTAGTCTTTTTTATTTTCTAATATTAATATAATTAGTAATAAAAAGTTTTTATTTATTGTAATAAATTAATCTAACCTTTTTAATTTATATTTATAAGATAATATTATTATATTATTCTTCTTACTTTCTTTAGTCTTCACTAATAATTAAATAAATATTAATAATTATTTCTTTTATTCTCTTATCTTTAATCTTAATTTTATTTATCTTTCTAAAGATTAAAAGATTATTTAGTATTTAAGTAATTAAATAAAGATTCCTATCTTTTAAGAATAGTAGAATATTATTATTTAGACTTGAAAATAAATAGAGACTAAAAAGCTATTTATTTAATTTAATTAAAAAAATATTTCTTTTATATAAAATAAAATTTATAAAAATATAAAATTCTTAAATAAATCTCTTTATATCTTTTATATCTTATATACTTATTTACTCTAATACTTATTAATAAAAAATTCTAGGACTAGTTTAATAAGTTGTTATATATAAAAAAGTTATAAAAAGAAGTCTTTTTTTATAATATCTAAATAAATAATAATTTAGATATTTAGTAAAAAGTAAGTAAAGTAATTTCTTTTATAATATCAATTAATACTAATAACTTATATTTCTTAAAATCTTATAATTTCTCATAATAAGTAAGACTTTCTTAACTAAGTTCTTTATTTTATTATTATTTATTATTTACTTTTTTAAATTATTAAATATGTCTAATTTAAATAAATAATTAATCTTGTTACTATCTTGTTATCTTACTAATTAATTATATTAGATTAAAAATAGATTAAGAAAAGATTACTTAAGTTATTTAATAAAATATATATATAATTTTTCTTATAATTTCTAGAAATTAATAAGATATTAATTACTTTAAATTATTAGACAAGTCCTAACTAAAAAGTATTTCTTATACTTATAAAATATTTCTAATAAAAGATATAAATTATTATAAGATTATTTTAGATTTTTAATTAATATCTAGCTCTTATATAAGTGAATCTCTTATAATTATTATATTATTAGTTTTTTATAAGTATAATCTTTATAATCACTTATTAGGAGTAATAATAAATAATATAAGTAATAATAATATTATATTTATTATTCTTATAAAATAGCTTTATATTTAACTTAATAAGAATTTATAATTTTAGAATATTATAATTAAATTTAAACTTTTTCAAATTATTTAGAACTAATATTATATCTTATATCTTATTTATATTATTTAACTTATTATTACTTATTTTATAAGTAAATTATAAATTATAATTAAGAATAATACTATCTTTTATACCTAGGAAAATAATAATAAGATTCTTAATATATCTAGTAGTATTATATAAATTATTAAAAAGATATATAGAGTATCTAGTAAAAATATTAATTATAATTAAAGAAAATACTTTAGCTATAAAGATATTAGTTATAATTAAAAAGAGTGCTTTAGCTATAATAATATTAGTTATAACTAAAAAAGATCTATAAGTCTTACTAATATAAAGAGAGCTAGAAAAGATTTTTTTAGCTTTTTTTATATTAGTTATAAAGATCTTAGTTATAACTAATAAAATATTAAAATAATCTTTATAAATTATATCTAATATTTATTAATACTTATTATTACTCTAGATTTAAAAGATTACTAAATTTATAAATACTAGTTTATAATATTATAAATAATTTTAATTTATCTAGTATTTAGACTCTAGATTTATATATTATCTTTTTCTTAATTATAAGATCTAATAAGACTTTTTTTATCTTATAATTTAATATATACTAAAATTTTATTATTTAATTAAGAAATTTATCTAGTATTAGAATAACTAAGATCTTAATTATCTTTACTTTATATTAATTAAATAAAAATAATTAAAATATTTTCTAGAGCTTTTATATTTTTTTATATCTTTATATTCTATCTCTTAGAGAATACTAGTCTTATTATTTATAAAATATATATTATTTATAATAATCTCTTTAATTATCTAGATCTTTTTATTAGTTATCTTAAGAATAAGAAGTCTTATAAAAATAATAAATTCTAAAAAACTTATAATAAGTTTATAAGAAGCTCTAGAAATATTATTAGTAAATATATTAAGTAATAAATTATATTTATATTATTATAATTATTCTTAGTTCTATATCTAAGCTTTAGAAGTTTAAAATTATTATATAACTAGATAATAATATTAATTAGTACTAGAAATATTATATTATCTTTAAGAAAATATTCTATATTTATTATAGCTAGAATCTAAATATTAATATATAATTATTTATTTTAGACTCTTTATCTAGATTAAATAAGATATTTTTCTATCTTTTAAAATAATAAAAATTTATTTTCTTATTAAAGATCTATAAGAAGCTTAAGATTTATTTTAATATAAAAACTAAGTATATTATTATACTTATTAATATTTTTACGTATTACTAATTATTAATAAGATATTACTAGTTAAATTAATATTATTAGTTATTAGAAATCTTATTATAACTAGTTTTTAATTCTTTATCATATAGCACAAGTCTTTCTTATAATTATAATTAATAATACTAATATTAAATATCTCTTTAACAGCTCTTAAGATATTTATTATTATTATAATTAATTATATTTAATATAATCAAGGCTATTATATTACAGATATATATTAATTACTTTATTATTAATAAGAAATACTAGAATATTCTTAATAAGATTAACTAAGATTCTATTATTTTTATACTGAAGAAAGATTATAATATAATAATATAAGAATCAGGAGAAGAAATTATTATTAAAACTTATATATATTATTTAAATACTTAAAAAATTATAATTTTTTTAATCTTATTAATAGTGTCTTAAATAATATAAAGAATAAATAATAAATTTTAAGATTTACTCTTTCTTAAATCTTAAATATTTAAATAACTTAAGTATAAGTAATCTATAAAATTAGAATAAAGAATTATAAGATTAGTAATTATTAATTAAGGAAGTATTAATATTATATTATAAATATATAATACTTATAGTAAATTATAAAAATAATATAAATATATTAATTATTAGTTAATCTAGTCTTTCTAGCTAGTAATTAATAATAAATAATTAGATCTTAAGATTTAACCTGGCCTGGCTATAATAATTAATTAGAAATCTATATCTTAACCTGACTAGTGGTTAATAGTCAGGTTATAGTTAAAGTATAATAGTCAGATTAACCCACTCTAATTTTATACTTTCTATTTATAATATCAAGAAGTTATATTATTATTATATATATAATCAATTTAAGAATATTATTATAATATTTTTTATTTTAGATATTTATTTATTTATTTATTATCTTTATACATGTTCTAATATCTTTAGAATATATTATTTAAATTATTTAATTAATAATAAGAATTATTAGTTTTTAGGAAAGATATATATAATCTAGTTTTTTCTGATAATGTTAACTTAATAATAAATTACTCTAGAATCTTATTATATAAATAATTATAAAAATTTATCTCAATAATTTTCTTACTTTTATATATAATAATATCTAAAATTATTTAAAAAAGATATATATCTCTTTATAATATATCTTACTATTACTAGTAATATGATTTAATTTCTTAGACTAGTTAGGCTAGAGGTTATTAATATTCTTAATTTTTTAATAATTAATTATATTTATATTAAAAATTTAGTTTTTTTTCTAATTTTAAAAGATTAAAAGACTTAAATTCTTAAGAAACTATTAATAATTTAAGATGCAATTTATTAATTATATAAGTAATTATTATATTAAATTTTTTTTATAATATCTCTACATTAATTTTATCATTAAATAATATTAATTCAATATTATAAAATTCTCTTAAAAAAATGAACTATATTTTTTATTAATATTATAATTAAAGTATCTTAGTTAATATATATTATATTAGAAACTAAATATAATATTTTTTTTTTACTTTATTTTTTATACTCTAAAGCTATTTCAATAAAGTATAATTATATTATATATAATAAAAGTATAAGTCAAGTTTATTATTTAAGTAATATTATACTTATTATTATTTACATTATTATTACTCTAATAATATAATATAAGTAAAGATAATATTAATAATAAGTATATAATATATAACTTAAATATAATTATTAAAAAATCTTTTAATTATAACTAATCTAGATAAACTTAACTTATTAATTATAATAAAAATTATTATCTTAATTATTTTAGAATAATCTAGAATAAATTTTTTTAGATTACTTATACATATCTAAGATCTTAATTTAATGAATAAAATTATTAAACTCAATATAAATATATAATTAAGTATAATTATAATACTTATTCTAGAAAACTTATAAATTTAGATTATATATTTTTTAATAAAGCTGTTTCTAGATATTAAATTTTATCGACTAATAATTTTATAATACTTTTTTAGAAATTCTTATATTATATATATATAATAAAGAGTTCCTCTAATAAGTTACTAGTTAATAAATAAATTTTATATTTAACAACTATAAGAGATTTAGATTAAGAAAAATAATATAATTTATTTAATAAAATATTAAATTATAAAACTTATCTTAAAAGATAGTAATTTATTCTAGATAATAAATATCAAATTAATATATTTGTAAGATATATGACTACCTGAGCGGCTACTATATAACTTAGCTAAAAGGGTATCATAGACTAATTCTGTACAATTGGCTATGAATAGTAGCTTATATATTATATTCTTTCTTATTTAGACTGATTCTTGCCTTGAGAATCACTGGCTTTAGATTACTAGTCAAGCTAATTCTTAGTAATTACCTAGCTAAGTCTTATATTAACTCTTTTTTTAATATTTCTTACGAGGTCGCTCTGTTTAATTAAGTTTAATATACTAAGTATATAAGAACCCTAAAATCCTATATCTTCAACTAAGTAAGAAGCCTATTAAGTAAGTTAGGTTTTTCTATAAAAATAAAGATTCAAAGATCTAAGAAAAGATTATTAGCATAATCCTGATTTAAACTTATAATCTTTGAATATTATATTACTTATATTATCTTCTTATAGGCAGAATTAGTCTAATAAGATATAAAACTACTCAAGCAGCTACTATACCACTTAGTTAAAAGAATATTATAGACTAATTCTCTAGAATTAGTCATGAATAGTGGCTTAATAATGGCTTATATATCATATTTACTTATATTATTATTAGATTTTATATTTTATATATAATTAATTCTTACTTTAAAGAGTATAGTATAAGTACTATTATATAAGAAAAGCTAGAAAT
>NW_020194364.1:0-17128 GCF_002847485.1 Aspergillus campestris IBT 28561
GAGGTGAACCTAACGACGACCATGCGACACGAGTGTTGGCAGCGACAAAGCCAAGTCACCGAGATTGGTTAATAACACTACCGGGGTGGGCACCGGACACAGCGACAAACTATTGTGAAATCACGACACTGGGAGAAGTCACCGAGAGACCTACGGGTGAGGGACTCAACACCAGCAACATCGAAGTGCAAGTATTAGCGGCAACAGAACAGATTGTCGTACCGCAGGATTACGGAAGATTCAGGGAACTATTCGAGCAACCCGAAAACCCCGAACTACCAGAGCATGGGCCACACGACCACACTATTCCAATCGAAGAAGGAAAGCAAGTGGCATGCAGGAAAATCTACCCAATGTCAGAAAGGGAATCACAAACGCTACGAGCGTACATTGAGGAACAACTAGCGAAAGGAACAATTCGACCATCAAAATCACCGGCAGGACACGGCGTCCTGTTTGTACCAAAGAAAGATGGAAGCCTACGACTATGTGTGGACTACAGACCACTCAACCAAGTCACGATCAAAGACAGACACGCGTTACCATTAATCACGGAAATACAAGACAAACTCAAAGGAGCTAAGATCTTCACGAAACTCGACATCACCGACGCATACAATAGGCTACGCATCGCTAAAGGAGACGAATGGAAAACGGCATTCAGATCAAAATATGGCCACTATGAATATTTGTCATGCCATTCGGTCTCACCAACGCACCAGCATCATTTCAGAGATTCATCAATGAAGTACTAGGAGAACTACTGGATACGTTCGTCATCGCATACCTCGACGACATCCTTATCTTCTCGAAGAATCTCGAAGAACACAAGATACACGTCAAACAAGTGCTACGGAAGCTACGAATCGCCAAACTACGATGCAAATTGAAGAAGTGGCGAGTTCCACGTCACAGAAACAGACTTTCTAGGACATTGGATATCCACGGAGGGAATCCATACCGACAAAAACAAAGTTCAGGCAGTCAGGACTGGCCACGACCAAGAAATCTCAAAGAACTACAACAATTCATGGGATAGTAAACTACTACAGAAGATTTGTCTATCACTACGTGCACAAGCTAGGACCACTCTTCAACCTGATGAAGAAAACAGAGGACTTCAACTGGACAGACGACTGTCAGAAAGCATTTGAAGACATCAAACACCAACTCACATTGCACCAGTCTTGATGCAACACGACCCAGAGAAAGAAACAACGATTGAGACAGACGCTTCAGACTACGCTATCGGGATGAGAATGACTCAACCAGGAGACGACGGCAAGCCAAAACCAGTCGCGTTCCATTCAAGGAAATTGATCCAAGCGGAACTAAACTACGACATCCACGACAAGGAACTATTGGCAATCGTCACCGCATTCAAAACATGGAGAGTCTACCTCGAAGGAGCAAAGCAACAAGTCATCGTCAGAACGGACCACAAGAACCTTACCTTCTTTACGACAACCAAAGAGTTGACGCGGAGACAGGCAAGATGGTCAGAAACACTATCGCAGTATGATTTCAGAATCCAACATTGCAAAGGCAGTGAGAACGGCCAAGCCGACGCGCTGAGTCGACGACCGGACTATGAGCTAAAGAACAAAATCATCGAACCTGCGATCCTCAAGCAACATAAAGATGGATCATTGACATACAACCATCAACAACTGGCAGGAACCATGGAGATCAAGGACGATCTATTGGACAAGTTGATCCACGAAACAAAACAAGACAAAACCATTCAAGAGATGCTGAACAAACTCAGCAGACAGCGACAAATTGGTCACAGACGAAGACGATTAGTCTACATGCATGGACTCATCTACATACCTTACTGTATGAGACAAGAGATCATCAGAATGCACCACGACGAACACTTCAAGGACACTTCGGAACCGAGAAAACATGTGAACAAATCACTCGGAACTATTATTGGCCTAACATGCGAAAAACCGTACAGGGTTACATTCGAAATTGTGATACCTGTATACGGGACAAGCCTGCGAGGCACCAACCCTATGGGAAGATGCAGTCACCGGACGCACCAAAACGACCATGGGAATGGATAACGGTGGACTTTGTTGGACCACTACCAGAATCCCGAGGATGGGATATGATCACTGTCATCACGGACAGATTGACAAAATACATCCAGCTCGTACCAACGAAGAGCACAATGACGGCACAAGACATGGCTTACGTGCTACTGCACCACATCATCGCCAATCATGGGATGCCGCAGAAGATCACGTCGGACAGAGATAAGCTCTTTACGTCAAAATTTTGGAAATCGTTGACAGACATCATGGGGATTGATCACCGCTTGACAACAGCATATCACCCACAAGCAAACGGTCAAACAGAAAGAACCAACCAGACCATTGAGCAGTACCTTCGACATTACATCAACTACGAACAAAACGATTGGGAACAATACCTACCAATGCACAATTCGCGTACAACAACGCAGCACACGCAACCACGCAGGAGACACCATTCTATGCAAATCATGGTTACCACCCAAAGATGTACGGCGAACCCAGGAACAAGGAAACCGTATCGGAACAAGCGGAAGGAGTAACAAAGGCGCTCAAAACACTGCACCAGCAATTGGCAAGAGACATCGACTTCATGAATATGAAGGCAGCGATTTACTACGACAAACACCACAAGGAAGGGCCTGACCTAAAAGAGGGGAAAAGGTATTCCTGCTCCGCAGAAATATTAAAACCAAACGACCAAGTCAGAAACTTGACCACCAAAAATTGGGACCATTCATCATCGAAAAGAAATTGGGAACAGTCAATTATCGGCTAAAGCTACCAGAATCAATGCGCCGCATACACCCAGTCTTTCATGTCTCATTATTGGAACCAGCGCCGAAAGAAAGCCAAATCGCGACAAATGTGGAAATCGACGAAAGCATCGAACAAGAGTACGAAGTCGAGAAAATCCTAAGAGACAAACGAGTCAGCGGAAAACCACTTTACTTGGTCAAATGGAAAGGTTACGATACCTCGGAAAACACATGGGAGCCTATCGAGAATTTGACGGGCTGCCACCAGCTGGTTCGGCAATACCACCAGCAAACAAATCGACACTCGCCCAGAAAGAAGGATCGTTCATCGCCTGAGAAAAACTAGGGATGTCCGATACCGCGGCAAGTTGAGCACCGTCTTGGGCATCGGCCAGACGATCCAGCTCTTGGAGATCCTCAGCACTTAGAGGATCCTCATCATCAAGCTGCTCCATAACAAAGGAGTCATGGCCAAGCATCCGGCCACCACGATCTTTTAGAAATTGTTCTTGCTTCCTCAAACGGAGGATCTTGGACATAACTTGCGACATTTTTTGAGAATATTCGAGCCATTGCTTTTCGGCTTTAACCAAATCATCGGCCAGACGCTTCCTATCCCTCTCGAGGGATTCCCACTCTCGTTCACTATGCAACTGCTTCACACACTTCCGTCCACGACGCGTACATTCGGCACAGTTCTTGCTCTTCGAGTCCATGACACAGTCAACACCACGAGAAGAACAGGATTCGCAAGGAATATCGATAACGGAGCCAGTGGCAAGAATAGAGTTGTATTGACGAAGGCGGTTACGCTTTCGGGTATCGTTATCTACTGGCATGACGACATCAGCACAAGAAAAGGATCGATGGATTTCGGAAACTACGATCAAGGGGAAACGCACCTTTATGAGTTTCGAGGACGAAACGCTAGAAGAGGGGGGAGTGATGTTACGGAAACCCAACGAGGTTAATACCCCACGAAAGGCGGCACAGCCAGGCAGAAGCCCGACGCCAATCGATTGACATAAGGATCGGAACCCTTGCACAAAGATGACTACGAGTCACGTGATACGATCACCTACTCCTAACGTGAGATAGAGGAGTAGCTACGTGATGCGATCACCTACTCCACGCCTACCCCCAGGGAGTAGCCGGAGGAGTAGGCACCAAGGGAAACACATAATTGGAGCGACTCCGGAAGTGACCACAAAGGAGTCACCACGGGAGTAGCCAAGGAAGGATATATAAGAACACTCATTCGCCTGTATCTACAGTTTAGTTAGTCGCGTTCAATAACACTCTCAAGTCTGAGTATACATTTCAAGTCTAGCTTCTACTCGCCCACACTCAACCTAAGTGATCAGGTTTTCGTACCTGACACACCTTACTTCTCTTATCGCTTATTAGTCACCTTTGGACCATCGGGTCACTCGTCGATCGATACAGTAGCACGGCCACTGTGTGAGGCCTCGGGTTAGTACAGAACCCCTCGTCGATAACTGATAGGAAGACCGCAGGGCGCTCTTCACCCCGAATAACCCAAGTCACCAACGCTAGGACGGCAGAAGCGAGAAGGGATCCTAGGGTCTTGACATCATTGTTACGGAAACCCAACGAGGTTAATACCCCACGAAAGGCGGCACAGCCAGGCAGAAGCCCGACGCCAATCGATTGACATAAGGATCGGAACCCTTGCACAAAGATGACTACGAGTCACGTGATACGATCACCTACTCCTAACGTGAGATAGAGGAGTAGCTACGTGATGCGATCACCTACTCCACGCCTACCCCCAGGGAGTAGCCGGAGGAGTAGGCACCAAGGGAAACACATAATTGGAGCGACTCCGGAAGTGACCACAAAGGAGTCACCACGGGAGTAGCCAAGGAAGGATATATAAGAACACTCATTCGCCTGTATCTACAGTTTAGTTAGTCGCGTTCAATAACACTCTCAAGTCTGAGTATACATTTCAAGTCTAGCTTCTACTCGCCCACACTCAACCTAAGTGATCAGGTTTTCGTACCTGACACACCTTACTTCTCTTATCGCTTATTAGTCACCTTTGGACCATCGGGTCACTCGTCGATCGATACAGTAGCACGGCCACTGTGTGAGGCCTCGGGTTAGTACAGAACCCCTCGTCGATAACTGATAGGAAGACCGCAGGGCGCTCTTCACCCCGAATAACCCAAGTCACCAACGCTAGGACGGCAGAAGCGAGAAGGGATCCTAGGGTCTTGACACATTGAACGCCAGTTAGCACGAGTAGAGTCTTGGGTTAACTTAAAAACAAATCGAAACACCATCATGTCAAACAACAACAGAACGGCCGCGCCAACCCCTAGGACTAGCAGTGGAAGCAGTCAGGGAGACGCCAGCGCAGGACCAACCCCAGCAGATGTCGTTGGCATGATCGAGCAACTGCAGGCGCATATCGCAACCTTAGAGGGGCGACTTGCGACCCGCACTGTCAAGGTTAAACCACCAGAGGCATTCGACGGCACTCGTTCTAAGCTTCGTGCATTCCTAACGCAAATGGACATGTACATGAAGATGAACGGAGAGAGACTCGCCGCCGAATCCGACAAAATTGTATTCGCCGCCACGTACCTGAAGGGTCCAGCGTTCGATTGGTTCGAACCCTACATCAGGGACTTCCAGGACAACACCGAAAACGATCGAGGCGACGAAACCAAAGAAGTGTTCAAGAGCTATAACAACTTCAAGGAACGACTCCGTACGACATTCGGGGACATCGATGCGGTTCGAAACGCAGAACGAAGATTGTGGCGACTACGACAGTTCAAATCAGTCAGCCAGTATGCTTCAGAATTTCAGCAGGTCATATCTCAGTTGGATTGGGATGACGACACCTATATTGCACGATTCGAGGAAGGCTCAAACCAGAAGTTCAAGAGAAACTGATCTGGATGGAACGGCCAGGAACCCTCAGCAAGATGATCGAACAAGCAGTTAAGATCGACAACAAGTTATTCGACTTCAACATTAGGCGCAAAAATCAGTCAGGCAACAGGTACCAAGGCAACCAGAGAACAAGTCAGTACAACGCCAATGATAAACGACAAGCGCAGCCAAAGAGCCAAGGATACAGCGATCCTTATGGGCTACAACCAATGGAGCTAGACGCAGCTCAACACCGAGAAATCCCTAAGGAAGAAAGGGAACGACGTCGAAACGACAGAGCATGCTACAATTGCGGAAAACAAGGCCACATGGCAAGGGAATGCCGATCGGGCCAACAACAGAAAAACAACAATAGGGAACCAAGGAAGCAGTTGAAGGCTACCCGTGAAGGAGCCAAAGGTGCTCAGAACAGCGATAAGGGCAAAAGGTCCAAGGCGGACCCACCAGCCAAGAAATTATGCGCAACCTACGAAATCGATTGGTCAAACGAACCCACGGATCTAAGCGATCATTGGTGGAGCGACGACAACGACTACGACATAGAGGATCAAAGCCATCCTAACGAAGAGAAAGGGACGGTGGAGTCCAACAGCGGAAGCGACAAATTCCACGCAAGAACGGATGGGTCCGATAAAGCCATCAGCACAAATGAGCCAGTCGAAAAGGACGAATTTCCTAGTATAGTCTGGGACGATATCGATCCGCTCGACGAAGAATTCGGTACTCAAGCGAGAGGCCCAAGGCTGAGCTTAGAGACTGATACACCTCAAAATCCCCTAGAACCAGAGAAAACCGCAGAAGGATATTGCGAAGAAGCCGACGCACGGGACGTCGCACGAGCATTGGTCAAGCTAAGGAAGCAATCAATTGTGACCAACAGAATCAAAGAGCTCAACGGAGCCATCGAGGCAAACATCCGCAGCAGGGTCAGGGATTGCACCCACTGGAACCTAGAATGCTGGGAAAAAACCAACGAATCATGGGAAACACACCGATGGAAGCACGCGCAACATTCAGGAACATGGTGCGCGCAGTGTCAGAAAGACAACACCTGGTACCATGACGAACTCGCGAAACTCGAGCACAAACGACGTTCCAACCCACATGGATACTGCGACTATGAATGGTGCTTATGTGCCCATTTTAGGACGCACCCACGGCACAAGGAACTACCATGGATAGTGTGCTACGACAAACATTGCCGACTGCATGACGCAGAAAAGGCAGCGTCAGGATACTCGCCAAAAATGCCAAAGAGCGTGGATGGATGGGGAACAACGTGCCCATGTTGGGACCTACAGTGTTCTTGTAGGAGTTACCCGCATCACCCACACCACAAATACATGGCATGGATGCAGTGCTACGATGACAAGTGCAGGACGCACTACGACGACAAGTTCATCAGCACTTACCTACCACAACTACCGCCATACGAGCGAGCACCAAATTGGCGAAACAAAAACAGATCGCAGCAACAGGATGGGGAACCCATATCAAGTTTATTGCACGAGTGCACGGACAGGCAGCCAAAGTGATGCTTGACTCCGGAGCAACGGGCAACTTCATGGACCCTCAATTCCAACAGAAACTGGGCATCGAAGGCATCAGAAAAGCCAACCCAGAACCTATCGCAGGACTGAACGGTGAAAACTTAGGAAACCACCTTACAGTCGAATCGGGACCGACTCCTATGGTTGTATTCGGTCATTTCGAACGAATAAACTTCGACGTGACACGGTTAGGACGGTACGATATAGTATTGGGGATCCCATGGCTCAGGGATCACAACCCAGAAATCAACTGGAAGACAGGCAGTCTTCAGTTTACGAATTGCAATTGCCCAAAACAAGGACAGACGACAGGGGTGTCTGAGTCCCAACGGCATACTCAGGAGCAAGGAGCCCGAGTATCGGCTAAGAGGTTTAGAGGTGAACCTAACGACGACCATGCGACACGAGTGTTGGCAGCGACAAAGCCAAGTCACCGAGATTGGTTAATAACACTACCGGGGTGGGCACCGGACACAGCGACAAACTATTGTGAAATCACGACACTGGGAGAAGTCACCGAGAGACCTACGGGTGAGGGACTCAACACCAGCAACATCGAAGTGCAAGTATTAGCGGCAACAGAACAGATTGTCGTACCGCAGGATTACGGAAGATTCAGGGAACTATTCGAGCAACCCGAAAACCCCGAACTACCAGAGCATGGGCCACACGACCACACTATTCCAATCGAAGAAGGAAAGCAAGTGGCATGCAGGAAAATCTACCCAATGTCAGAAAGGGAATCACAAACGCTACGAGCGTACATTGAGGAACAACTAGCGAAAGGAACAATTCGACCATCAAAATCACCGGCAGGACACGGCGTCCTGTTTGTACCAAAGAAAGATGGAAGCCTACGACTATGTGTGGACTACAGACCACTCAACCAAGTCACGATCAAAGACAGACACGCGTTACCATTAATCACGGAAATACAAGACAAACTCAAAGGAGCTAAGATCTTCACGAAACTCGACATCACCGACGCATACAATAGGCTACGCATCGCTAAAGGAGACGAATGGAAAACGGCATTCAGATCAAAATATGGCCACTATGAATATTTGGTCATGCCATTCGGTCTCACCAACGCACCAGCATCATTTCAGAGATTCATCAATGAAGTACTAGGAGAACTACTGGATACGTTCGTCATCGCATACCTCGACGACATCCTTATCTTCTCGAAGAATCTCGAAGAACACAAGATACACGTCAAACAAGTGCTACGGAAGCTACGAATCGCCAAACTACGATGCAAATTGAAGAAGTGCGAGTTCCACGTCACAGAAACAGACTTTCTAGGACATTGGATATCCACGGAGGGAATCCATACCGACAAAAACAAAGTTCAGGCAGTCAGGGACTGGCCACGACCAAGAAATCTCAAAGAACTACAACAATTCATGGGATTAGTAAACTACTACAGAAGATTTGTCTATCACTACGTGCACAAGCTAGGACCACTCTTCAACCTGATGAAGAAAACAGAGGACTTCAACTGGACAGACGACTGTCAGAAAGCATTTGAAGACATCAAACACCAACTCACCATTGCACCAGTCTTGATGCAACACGACCCAGAGAAAGAAACAACGATTGAGACAGACGCTTCAGACTACGCTATCGGGATGAGAATGACTCAACCAGGAGACGACGGCAAGCCAAAACCAGTCGCGTTCCATTCAAGGAAATTGATCCAAGCGGAACTAAACTACGACATCCACGACAAGGAACTATTGGCAATCGTCACCGCATTCAAAACATGGAGAGTCTACCTCGAAGGAGCAAAGCAACAAGTCATCGTCAGAACGGACCACAAGAACCTTACCTTCTTTACGACAACCAAAGAGTTGACGCGGAGACAGGCAAGATGGTCAGAAACACTATCGCAGTATGATTTCAGAATCCAACATTGCAAAGGCAGTGAGAACGGCAAGCCGACGCGCTGAGTCGACGACCGGACTATGAGCTAAAGAACAAAATCATCGAACCTGCGATCCTCAAGCAACATAAAGATGGATCATTGACATACAACCATCAACAACTGGCAGGAACCATGGAGATCAAGGACGATCTATTGGACAAGTTGATCCACGAAACAAAACAAGACAAAACCATTCAAGAGATGCTGAACAACTCAGCAGACAGCGACAAATTGGTCACAGACGAAGACGGATTAGTCTACATGCATGGACTCATCTACATACCTTACTGTATGAGACAAGAGATCATCAGAATGCACCACGACGAACCACTTCAAGGACACTTCGGAACCGAGAAAACATGTGAACAAATCACTCGGAACTATTATTGGCCTAACATGCGAAAAACCGTACAGGGTTACATTCGAAATTGTGATACCTGTATACGGGACAAGCCTGCGAGGCACCAACCCTATGGGAAGATGCAGTCACCGGACGCACCAAAACGACCATGGGAATGGATAACGGTGGACTTTGTTGGACCACTACCAGAATCCGAGGATGGGATATGATCACTGTCATCACGGACAGATTGACAAAATACATCCAGCTCGTACCAACGAAGAGCACAATGACGGCACAAGACATGGCTTACGTGCTACTGCACCACATCATCGCCAATCATGGGATGCCGCAGAAGATCACGTCGGACAGAGATAAGCTCTTTACGTCAAAATTTTGGAAATCGTTGACAGACATCATGGGGATTGATCACCGCTTGACAACAGCATATCACCCACAAGCAAACGGTCAAACAGAAAGAACCAACCAGACCATTGAGCAGTACCTTCGACATTACATCAACTACGAACAAAACGATTGGGAACAATACCTACAATGGCACAATTCGCGTACAACAACGCAGCACACGCAACCACGCAGGAGACACCATTCTATGCAAATCATGGTTACCACCCAAAGATGTACGGCGAACCCAGGAACAAGGAAACCGTATCGGAACAAGCGGAAGAGTAACAAAGGCGCTCAAAACACTGCACCAGCAATTGGCAAGAGACATCGACTTCATGAATATGAAGGCAGCGATTTACTACGACAAACACCACAAGGAAGGGCCTGACCTAAAAGAGGGGAAAAGGTATTCCTGCTCCGCAGAAATATTAAAACCAAACGACCAAGTCAGAAACTTGACCACCAAAAATTGGGACCATTCATCATCGAAAAGAAATTGGGAACAGTCAATTATCGGCTAAAGCTACAGATCAATGCGCCGCATACACCAGTCTTTCATGTCTCATTATTGGAACCAGCGCCGAAAGAAAGCCAATCGCGACAATGTGGAAATCGACGAAAGCATCGAACAAGAGTACGAAGTCGAGAAAATCTAAGAGCAAACGAGTCAGCGGAAACCACTTTACTTGGTCAAATGGAAAGGTTACGATACTCGGAAACACATGGAGCCTATCGAGAATTTGACGGGCTGCACAGCTGTTCGGCAATCCACCAGCAACAAATCGACACTCGCCAGAAAGAAGGATCGTTCATCGCCTGAGAAAAACTAGGGATGTCCGATACCGCGCAGTTGAGCACGTCTTGGGCATCGGCCGACGATCAGCTCTTGAGATCCTCAGCACTTAGAGGATCTCATCATCAAGCTGCTCCATAACAAAGGGTCCATGCCAAGCATCCGGCACCACGATCTTTTAGAATTGTTCTTGCTTCCTCAAACGGAGGATCTTGGAATAACTTGCGACATTTTTTGAGAATATTCGAGCCATTGCTTTTCGGCTTTAACAATCATCGGCCAGACGCTTCTATCCCTCTCGAGGGATTCCCACTCTCGTTCACTATGCATGCTTCACAACTTCCGTCACGACGCGTACATTCGCCACGTTCTGCTCTTCGAGTCCATGACACAGTCAAACCACGAGAAGAACAGGATTCGCAAGGAATATCGATAACGAGCCGTGGCAAGAATAGCGTTGTATTGACGAAGGCGGTTACGCTTTCGGGTTCGTTATCTAACTGGCATGACGACCATCAGCACAAGAAAAGGATCGATGATTTCGGAACTACGATCAAGGGGAACGCACCTTTATGAGTTTTCGAGGACGAAACGCTAGAAGAGGGGGGATGATGTTACGAAACCAACGAGTTAATACCCACGAAAGCGGCAAGCAGGCAGAAGCCGACGCCATCGATTGACATAAGATCGAACCCTTGCACAAAGATGACTACGAGTCACGTGATACGATCACCTACTCCTAACGTGAGATAGAGGAGTAGCTACGTGATGCGATCACCTACTCCACGCCTACCCCCAGGGAGTAGCCGGAGGAGTAGGCACCAAGGGAAACACATAATTGGAGCGACTCCGGAAGTGACCACAAAGGAGTCACCACGGGAGTAGCCAAGGAAGGATATATAAGAACACTCATTCGCCTGTATCTACAGTTTAGTTAGTCGCGTTCAATAACACTCTCAAGTCTGAGTATACATTTCAAGTCTAGCTTCTACTCGCCCACACTCAACCTAAGTGATCAGGTTTTCGTACCTGACACACCTTACTTCTCTTATCGCTTATTAGTCACCTTTGGACCATCGGGTCACTCGTCGATCGATACAGTAGCACGGCCACTGTGTGAGGCCTCGGGTTAGTACAGAACCCCTCGTCGATAACTGATAGGAAGACCGCAGGGCGCTCTTCCCCGAATAACCCAAGTCACCAACGCTAGGACGGCAGAAGCGAGAAGGGATCCTAGGGTCTTGACACATTGAACGCCAGTTAGCACGAGTAGAGTCTTGGGTTAAAAAACAAATCGAAACACCATCATGTCAAACAACAACAGAACGGCCGCGCCAACCCCTAGGACTAGCAGTGGAAGCAGTCAGGGAGACGCCAGCGCAGGACCAACCCCAGCATGTCGTTGGCATGATCGAGCAACTGCAGGCGCATATCGCAACCTTAGAGGGGCGACTTGCGACCCGCACTGTCAAGGTTAAACCACCAGAGGCATTCGACGGCACTCGTTCTAAGCTTCGTGCATTCCTAACGCAAATGGACATGTACATGAAGATGAACGGAGAGAGACTCGCCGCCGAATCCGACAAAATTGTATTCGCCGCCACGTACCTGAAGGGTCCAGCGTTCGATTGGTTCGAACCCTACATCAGGGACTTCCAGGACAACACCGAAAACGATCGAGGCGACGAAACCAAAGAAGTGTTCAAGAGCTATAACAACTTCAAGGAACGACTCCGTACGACATTCGGGGACATCGATTGCGGTTCGAAACGCCAGAACGAAGATTGTGGCGACTACGACAGTTCAAATCAGTCAGCCAGTATGCTTCAGAATTTCAGCAGGTCATATCTCAGTTGGATTGGGATGACGACTCCTATATTGCACGATTCGAGGAAGGGCTCAAACCAGAAGTTCAAGAGAAACTGATCTGGATGGAACGGCCAGGAACCCCTCAGCAAGATGATCGAACAGCAGTTAAAGATCGACAACAAGTTATTCGACTTCAACATTAGGCGCAAAAATCAGTCAGGCAACAGGTACCAAGGCAACCAGAGAACAAGTCAGCACAACGCCAATGATAAACGACAAGCGCAGCCAAAGAGCCAAGATACAGCCGATCCTTGATGGGGCTACACCAATGGAGCTAGACGCAGCTCAACACCGAGAATCCCTAAGGAAGAAAGGGAACGACGTTCGAACGACAGAGCATGCTACAATTGCGGAAAACAAGGCCACATGGCAAGGGAATGCCGATCGGGCCAACAACAGAAAAACAACAATAGGGAACCAAGGAAGCAGTTGAAGGCTACCCGTGAAGGAGCCAAAGGTGCTCAGAACAGCGATAAGGGCAAAAGGTCCAAGGCGGACCCACCAGCCAAGAAATTATGCGCAACCTACGAAATCGATTGGTCAAACGAACCCACGGATCTAAGCGATCATTGGGGAGCGACGACAACGACTACGACATAGAGGATCAAAGCCATCCTAACGAAGAGAAAGGGACGGTGGAGTCCAACAGCGGAAGCGACAAATTCCACGCAAGAACGGATGGGTCCGATAAAGCCATCAGCACAAATGAGCCAGTCGAAAAGGACGAATTTCCTAGTATAGTCTGGGACGATATCGATCCGCTCGACGAAGAATTCGGTACTCAAGCGAGAGGCCCAAGGCTGAGCTTAGAGACTGATACACCTCAAAATCCCTAGAACCAGAGAAAACCGCAGAAGGATATTGCGAAGAAGCCGACGCACGGGACGTCGCACGAGCATTGGTCAAGCTAAGGAAGCAATCAATTGTGACCAACAGAATCAAAGAGCTCAACGGAGCCATCGAGGCAAACATCCGCAGCAGGGTCAGGGATTGCACCCACTGGAACCTAGAATGCTGGGAAAAAACCAACGAATCATGGGAAAACACCGATGGAAGCACGCGCAACATTCAGGAACATGGTGCGCGCAGTGTCAGGACAACACCTGGTACCATGACGAACTCGCGAAACTCGAGCACAAACGACGTTCCAACCCACATGGATACTGCGACTATGAATGGTGCTTATGTGCCCATTTTAGGACGCACCCACGGCACAAGGAACTACCATGGATAGTGTGCTACGACAAACATTGCCGACTGCATGACGCAGAAAAGGCAGCGTCAGGATACTCGCCAAAAATGCCAAAGAGCGTGGATGGATGGGGAACAACGTGCCCATGTTGGGACCTACAGTGTTCTTGTAGGAGTTACCCGCATCACCCACCACAAATACATGGCATGGATGCAGTGCTACGATGACAAGTGCAGGACGCACTACGACGACAAGTTCATCAGCACTTACCTACCACAACTACCGCCATACGAGCGAGCACCAAATTGGCGAAACAAAAACAGATCGCAGCAACAGGATGGGGAACCCATATCAAGTTTATTGCACGAGTGCACGGACAGGCAGCCAAAGTGATGCTTGACTCCGGAGCAACGGGCAACTTCATGGACCCTCAATTCCAACAGAAACTGGGCATCGAAGGCATCAGAAAAGCCAACCCAGAACCTATCGCAGGACTGAACGGTGAAAACTTAGGAAACCACCTTACAGTCGAATCGGGACCGACTCCTATGGTTGTATTCGGTCATTTCGAACGAATAAACTTCGACGTGACACGGTTAGGACGGTACGATATAGTATTGGGGATCCCATGGCTCAGGGATCACAACCCAGAAATCAACTGGAAGACAGGCAGTCTTCAGTTTACGAATTGCAATTGCCCAAAACAAGGACAGACGACAGGGGTGTCTGAGTCCCAACGGCATACTCAGGAGCAAGGAGCCCGAGTATCGGCTAAGAGGTTTAGAGGTGAACCTAACGACGACCATGCGACACGAGTGTTGGCAGCGACAAAGCCAAGTCACCGAGATTGGTTAATAACACTACCGGGGTGGGCACCGGACACAGCGACAAACTATTGTGAAATCACGACACTGGGAGAAGTCACCGAGAGACCTACGGGTGAGGGACTCAACACCAGCAACATCGAAGTGCAAGTATTAGCGGCAACAGAACAGATTGTCGTACCGCAGGATTACGGAAGATTCAGGGAACTATTCGAGCAACCCGAAAACCCCGAACTACCAGAGCATGGGCCACACGACCACACTATTCCAATCGAAGAAGGAAAGCAAGTGGCATGCAGGAAAATCTACCCAATGTCAGAAAGGGAATCACAAAGCTACGAGCGGTACATTGAGGAACAAACTAGCGAAAGGAACAATTCGACCATACAAATCACCGGCAGGACACGCGTCCTGTTTGTACCAAAGAAAGATGGAAGTCCTACGACTATGTGTGGACTACAGACCACTCAACCAAGTCACGATCAAAGACAGACACGCGTTACCATTAATCACGGAAATACAAGACAAACTCAAAGGAGCTAAGATCTTCACGAAACTCGACATCACCGACGCATACAATAGGCTACGCATCGCTAAAGGAGACGAATGGAAAACGGCATTCAGATCAAAATATGGCCACTATGAATATTTGGTCATGCATTCGGTCTCACCAACGCACAGCATCATTTCAGAGATTCATCAATGAAGTACTAGGAGAACTACTGGATACGTTCGTCATCGCATACCTCGACGACATCCTTATCTCTCGAAGAATCTCGAAGAACACAAGATACACGTCAAACAAGTGCTACGGAAGCTACGAATCGCCAACTACGATGCAAATTGAAGAAGTGCGAGTTCCACGTCACAGAAACAGACTTTCTAGGACATTGGATATCCACGGAGGGAATCCATACCGACAAAAACAAAGTTCAGGCAGTCAGGGACTGGCCACGACCAAGAAATCTCAAAGAACTACAACAATTCATGGATTGTAAACTACTACAGAAGATTTGTCTATCACTACGTGCACAAGCTAGGACACTCTTCAACCTGATGAAGAAAACAGAGGACTTCAACTGGACAGACGACTGTCAGAAAGCATTTGAAGACATCAAACACCAACTCACCATTGCACCAGTCTTGATGCAACACGACCCAGAGAAAGAAAACGATTGAGACAGACGCTTCAGGACTACGCTATCGGGATGAGAATGACTCAACCAGGAGACGACGGCAAGCCAAAACCAGTCGCGTTCCATTCAAGGAAATTGATCCAAGCGGAACTAAACTACGACATCACGACAAGGAATATTGGCATCGTCAACCGCATTTCAAAACATGGAGAGTCTACTCGAAGAGCAAAGCAACAAGTCATCGTCAGAACGGACCACAAGAACCTTACCTTCTTTACGACAACCAAAGAGTTGACGCGGAGACAGGGCAAGATGGTCAGAAACACGTATCGCAGTATGATTTCAGAATCCAACATTGCAAAGGCAGTGAGAACGGCCAAGCCGACGCGCTGAGTCGACGACCGGACTATGAGCTAAAGAACAAAATCATCGAACCTGCGATCCTCAAGCAACATAAAGATGGATCATTGACATACAACCATCAACAACTGGCAGGGAACCATGGAGATCAAGGACGATCTATTGGACAGTTGATCCACGAAACAAAACAAGACAAAACCATTCAAGAGATGCTGAACAACTCAGCAGACAGCGACAAATTGGTCACAGACGAAGACGGATTAGTCTACATGCATGGACTCATCTACATACCTTACTGTATGAGACAAGAGATCATCAGAATGCACCACGACGAACCACTTCAAGGACACTTCGGAACCGAGAAAACATGTGAACAAATCACTCGGAACTATTATTGGCCTAACATGCGAAAAAAACCGTACAGGGTTACATTCGAAATTGTGATACCTGTATACGGACAAGCCTGCGAGGCACCAACCCTATGGGAAGATGCAGTCACCGGACGCACCAAAACGACCATGGGAATGGATAACGGTGGACTTTGTTGGACCACTACCAGAATCCCGAGGATGGGATATGATCACTGTCATCACGGACAGATTGACAAAATACATCCAGCTCGTACCAACGAAGAGCACAATGACGGCACAAGACATGGCTTACGTGCTACTGCACCACATCATCGCCAATCATGGGATGCCGCAGAAGATCACGTCGGACAGAGATAAGCTCTTTACGTCAAAATTTTGGAAATCGTTGACAGACATCATGGGGATTGATCACCGCTTGACAACAGCATATCACCCACAAGCAAACGGTCAAACAGAAAGAACCAACCCAGACCATTGAGCAGTACCTTCGACATTACATCAACTACGAACAAAACGATTGGGAACAATACCTACCAATGGCACAATTCGCGTACAACAACGCAGCACACGCAACCACGCAGGAGACACCATTCTATGCAAATCATGGTTACCACCCAAAGATGTACGGCG
>NW_020194365.1:0-17041 GCF_002847485.1 Aspergillus campestris IBT 28561
TGTATTTCCGTGATTTAATGGTAACGCGTGTCTGTCTTTGATCGTGACTTGGTTGAGTGGTCTGTAGTCCACACATAGTCGTAGGCTTCCATCTTTCTTTGGTACAAACAGGACGCCGTGTCCTGCCGGTGATTTTGATGGTCGAATTGTTCCTTTTCGCTAGTTGTTCCTCAATGTACGCTCGTAGCGTTTGTGATTCCTTTTCTGACATTGGGTAGATTTCCTGCATGCCACTTGCTTTCCTTCTTCGATTGGAATAGTGTGGTCGTGTGGCCCATGCTCTGGTAGTTCGGGGTTTTCGGGTTGCTCGAATAGTTCCCTGAATCTTCCGTAATCCTGCGGTACGACAATCTGTTCTGTTGCCGCTAATACTTGCACTTCGATGTTGCTGGTGTTGAGTCCCTCACCCGTAGGTCTCTCGGTGACTTCTCCCAGTGTCGTGATTTCACAATAGTTTGTCGCTGTGTCCGGTGCCCACCCCGGTAGTGTTATTAACCAATCTCGGTGACTTGGCTTTGTCGCTGCCAACACTCGTGTCGCATGGTCGTCGTTAGGTTCACCTCTAAACCTCTTAGCCGATACTCGGGCTCCTTGCTCCTGAGTATGCCGTTGGGACTCAGACACCCCTGTCGTCTGTCCTTGTTTTGGGCAATTGCAATTCGTAAACTGAAGACTGCCTGTCTTCCAGTTGATTTCTGGGTTGTGATCCCTGAGCCATGGGATCCCCAATACCATATCGTACCGTCCTAACCGTGTCACGTCGAAGTTTATTCGTTCGAAATGACCGAATACAACCATAGGAGTCGGTCCGATTCGACTGTAAGGTGGTTTCCTAAGTTTTCACCGTTCAGTCCTGCGATAGGTTCTGGGTTGGCTTTTCTGATGCCTTCGATGCCCAGTTTCTGTTGGAATTGAGGGTCCATGAAGTTGCCCGTTGCTCCGGAGTCAAGCATCACTTTGGCTGCCTGTCCGTGCACTCGTGCAATAAACTTGATATGGGTTCCCCATCCTGTTGCTGCGATCTGTTTTTTGTTTCGCCAATTTGGTGCTCGCTCGTATGGCGGTAGTTGTGGTAGGTAAGTGCTGATGAACTTGTCGTCGTAGTGCGTCCTGCACTTGTCATCGTAGCACTGCATCCATGCCATGTATTTGTGGGTGTGGGTGATGCGGGTAACTCCTACAAGAACACTGTAGGTCCCAACATGGGCACGTTGTTCCCCATCCATCCACGCTCTTTGGCATTTTTGGCGAGTATCCTGACGCTGCCTTTTCTGCGTCATGCAGTCGGCAATGTTTGTCGTAGCACACTATCCATGGTAGTTCCTTGTGCCGTGGGTGCGTCCTAAAATGGGCACATAAGCACCATTCATAGTCGCAGTATCCATGTGGGTTGGAACGTCGTTTGTGCTCGAGTTTCGCGAGTTCGTCATGGTACCAGGTGTTGTCTTTCTGACACTGCGCGCACCATGTTCCTGAATGTTGCGCGTGCTTCCATCGGTGTGTTTCCCATGATTCGTTGGTTTTTTCCCAGCATTCTAGGTTCCAGTGGGTGCAATCCCTGACCCTGCTGCGGATGTTTGCCTCGATGGCTCCGTTGAGCTCTTTGATTCTGTTGGTCACAATTGATTGCTTCCTTAGCTTGACCAATGCTCGTGCGACGTCCCGTGCGTCGGCTTCTTCGCAATATCCTTCTGCGGTTTTCTCTGGTTCTAGGGGATTTTGAGGTGTATCAGTCTCTAAGCTCAGCCTTGGGCCTCTCGCTTGAGTACCGAATTCTTCGTCGAGCGGATCGATATCGTCCCAGACTATACTAGGAAATTCGTCCTTTTCGACTGGCTCATTTGTGCTGATGGCTTTATCGGACCCATCCGTTCTTGCGTGGAATTTGTCGCTTCCGCTGTTGGACTCCACCGTCCCTTTCTCTTCGTTAGGATGGCTTTGATCCTCTATGTCGTAGTCGTTGTCGTCGCTCCACCAATGATCGCTTAGATCCGTGGGTTCGTTTGACCAATCGATTTCGTAGGTTGCGCATAATTTCTTGGCTGGTGGGTCCGCCTTGGACCTTTTGCCCTTATCGCTGTTCTGAGCACCTTTGGCTCCTTCACGGGTAGCCTTCAACTGCTTCCTTGGTTCCCTATTGTTGTTTTTCTGTTGTTGGCCCGATCGGCATTCCCTTGCCATGTGGCCTTGTTTTCCGCAATTGTAGCATGCTCTGTCGTTTCGACGTCGTTCCCTTTCTTCCTTAGGGATTTCTCGGTGTTGAGCTGCGTCTAGCTCCATTGGTTGTAGCCCATAAGGATCGCTGTATCCTTGGCTCTTTGGCTGCGCTTGTCGTTTATCATTGGCGTTGTGCTGACTTGTTCTCTGGTTGCCTTGGTACCTGTTGCCTGACTGATTTTTGCGCCTAATGTTGAAGTCGAATAACTTGTTGTCGATCTTAACTGCTTGTTCGATCATCTTGCTGAGGGTTCCTGGCCGTTCCATCCAGATCAGTTTCTCTTGAACTTCTGGTTTGAGCCCTTCCTCGAATCGTGCAATATAGGTGTCGTCATCCCAATCCAACTGAGATATGACCTGCTGAAATTCTGAAGCATACTGGCTGACTGATTTGAACTGTCGTAGTCGCCACAATCTTCGTTCTGCGTTTCGAACCGCATCGATGTCCCCGAATGTCGTACGGAGTCGTTCCTTGAAGTTGTTATAGCTCTTGAACACTTCTTTGGTTTCGTCGCCTCGATCGTTTTCGGTGTTGTCCTGGAAGTCCCTGATGTAGGGTTCGAACCAATCGAACGCTGGACCCTTCAGGTACGTGGCGGCGAATACAATTTTGTCGGATTCGGCGGCGAGTCTCTCTCCGTTCATCTTCATGTACATGTCCATTTGCGTTAGGAATGCACGAAGCTTAGAACGAGTGCCGTCGAATGCCTCTGGTGGTTTAACCTTGACAGTGCGGGTCGCAAGTCGCCCCTCTAAGGTTGCGATATGCGCCTGCAGTTGCTCGATCATGCCAACGACATCTGCTGGGGTTGGTCCTGCGCTGGCGTCTCCCTGACTGCTTCCACTGCTAGTCCTAGGGGTTGGCGCGGCCGTTCTGTTGTTGTTTGACATGATGGTGTTTCGATTTGTTTTTAAGTTAACCCAAGACTCTACTCGTGCTAACTGGCGTTCAATGTGTCAAGACCCTAGGATCCCTTCTCGCTTCTGCCGTCCTAGCGTTGGTGACTTGGGTTATTCGGGGTGAAGAGCGCCCTGCGGTCTTCCTATCAGTTATCGACGAGGGGTTCT
Organism: Aspergillus campestris IBT 28561; assembly: GCF_002847485.1. NCBI lineage: Eukaryota > Fungi > Ascomycota > Eurotiomycetes > Eurotiales > Aspergillaceae > Aspergillus > Aspergillus campestris. The sequence continues at coordinate 3,286 of NW_020194365.1, forward strand.
GTACTAACCCGAGGCCTCACACAGTGGCCGTGCTACTGTATCGATCGACGAGTGACCCGATGGTCCAAAGGTGACTAATAAGCGATAAGAGAAGTAAGGTGTGTCAGGTACGAAAACCTGATCACTTAGGTTGAGTGTGGGCGAGTAGAAGCTAGACTTGAAATGTATACTCAGACTTGAGAGTGTTATTGAACGCGACTAACTAAACTGTAGATACAGGCGAATGAGTGTTCTTATATATCCTTCCTTGGCTACTCCCGTGGTGACTCCTTTGTGGTCACTTCCGGAGTCGCTCCAATTATGTGTTTCCCTTGGTGCCTACTCCTCCGGCTACTCCCTGGGGGTAGGCGTGGAGTAGGTGATCGCATCACGTAGCTACTCCTCTATCTCACGTTAGGAGTAGGTGATCGTATCACGTGACTCGTAGTCATCTTTGTGCAAGGGTTCCGATCCTTATGTCAATCGATTGGCGTCGGGCTTCTGCCTGGCTGTGCCGCCTTTCGTGGGGTATTAACCTCGTTGGGTTTCCGTAACAAATACCTACTTCTTTGGCTACTCTCTAGGGATAGGTATAGAATAGGTAATTATATTATATAACTACTCCTCTATCTTATATTAGGAGTAAGTAATTATATTATATAACTTATAGTTATTCTTATGCAAGGGTCCTGATTCTTATATTAATTAATTAGTATCAGGCTTTTACCTGGCTGTGCTATCTTTTATAAGATATTAATCTTATTAGGTTTCTATAATATTACTCCCTCTTCTTCTAGTATTTTATTCTTAAAACTTATAAAGATATATTTTCTTCTTAATTATAGTTTTTAAAATCTATTAATTCTTTTCTTGTGCTGATATTATCATGCTAGTAGATAATAATATCTAAAAGTATAATTATCTTTATTAATATAACTTTATTCTTGTTACTAGCTCTATTATTAATATTTCTTATAAATCTTATTTTTCTTATAATATTAATTATATCATGGACTCAAAGAGCAAGAATTATACTAAATATATATATTATAGATAGAAGTATATAAAGTAGTTATATAGTAAATAAGAGTAGGAATCTCTTAAGAGGAATAGAAAGTATCTAGCTAATAATTTAATTAAAACTAAAAAGTAATAGCTTAAATATTCTTAAAAAATATTATAAGTTATATCTAAGATTCTCTATTTAAGAAAGTAAGAATAATTTCTAAAAGATTATAATAGCTAGATACTTGGCTATAACTCTTTTATTATAAAGTAGCTTAATAATAAGAATTCTCTAAGTCCTGAGAATCTTTAAGAGCTAGATTATCTAGCTAATACTTAAGATAGTACTTAATTTATTATAGTATTAAATATCTCTAGTTTTTCTCAGATAATAAATAATCCTTCTTTTTAAGTAAGTATTAATTTATTTACTAGTGATATCACTAAACTAACTAGTAGTAACTTATTAAATTCTTGATAAGCTCTTATATGTTTTCTAAGATATTATATTTCTTTTATTTAATTAAGTAAAGTAGTTTTCTACTGACTTGTTTATCTCTCAGGATTTTCTTAACTTTATATTCTTATTTAATACTTTTATTAATTTCTACTCTTATTATAATTTGGCTTTCCTTTAATACTAATTCTAATAATAAGATATAAAAGACTAGGTGTATATAGTATATTAATTCTAGTAATTTTAGCTAATAATTAACTATTCCTAATTTCTTTTTAATAATAAATAATCCTAATTTTTAGTAGTCAAGTTTCTAACTTAGTTATTTAGTTTTAATATTTTTATAAAGTAAGAATATTTTTTCTTTCTCTTTTAAATCAGGCCCTTTCTTGTGGTATTTATTATAATAAATTATTATTTTTATATTTATAAAGTTAATATCTCTTGCTAATTACTAATATAGTATTTTAAGTATTTTTATTACTTCTTTTACTTGTTTTAATATAGTTTCCTTGTTCCTAGGTTTGCTGTATATCTTTAAATAATAATTATAATTTATATAAAATAATATTTCCTGCGTGGTTATATATGCTGTGTTATTATATATAAATTATATTATTAATAAGTATTGTTCCTAATTATTTTAATTATAGTTAATATAATATTAAAGGTACTACTTAATAGTCTGGTTAGTTCTTTTTATTTGACTATTTATTTATAGATAATATATTATTATTAAGTAGTGATTAATCCCTATAATATTTATTAATAATTTCTAAAATTTTAATATAAAGAGCTTATCTTTATTTAATATAATTTTCTGCGGTATCTTATAATTAGTAATAATATAATATAATAATATATAAGCTATGTCTTGTGCTATTATTATACTCTTTATTAGTATAAGCTAGATATATTTTATTAATCTATTTATAATAATAGTAATCATGTCTTATTCTCAGGATTCTGGTAGTAATCTAATAAAGTTTATTATTATTTATTCTTATAGTTATTTTAGTGTATCTAGTAATTATATCTTCTTATAGGATTAGTGTCTTACAGGCTTATCTTATATATAGGTATTATAATTTTAAATATAACCCTGTATAATTTTTTATATATTAGGCTAATAATAGTTCTGAGTAATTTATTCACATGTTTTCTTAATTTTAAAGTATTCTTGAAGTGGTTTATTATAGTATATTCTAATAATCTCTTGTCTTATATAATAAGATATATAAATAAGTTTATATATATAAACTAATCTATCTTTATCTGTAACTAACTTGTTACTATTTACTAAGTTATTTAATATCTCTTAAATAATTTTATCTTCCTTTATTTTATAGATTAACTTATTTACTAGATTATTCTTGATCTTCATGATTCCTGCTAGTTATTAATAGTTATATATTAATAATTTATTCTTATATTACTTAAGAATCACAGGTTTAATAATTTTGTTCTTTAGCTTATAATCTGATTATTAACTTAGTATATTAGCTTGGCTGTTCTTACTATCTTTATAATATTAGATTCTGAAATTATACTATAATAATATTTCTAACTATCTTGCCTGTCTCTGTATTAATTCTTTAGTTATTATAAAGAAAATAAGATTCTTATAATTTATTCTAATAATAACTTATTACTTTGCTTCTTCAAGGTAGATTTTTTATATTTTAAATATAGTAATAATTACTAATAATTCTTTATTATAGATATTGTAGTTTAGTTCTACTTGGATTAGTTTTCTTAAATAGAATATAACTAGTTTTAGCTTGTTATTATTTTCTAGTTAAATTATTCTTATCCTGATAGCATAGTCTGAAGTATTTATCTTAATTATTATTTCTTTCTCTAGATTATATTGTATTAAGACTAGTATAATAATAAGTTAGTATTTAATATTTTTAAATACTTTTTAATAATTATCTGTCTAGTTAAAGTCCCCTGTTTTCTTTATTAGATTAAAGAGTGAATCTAGCTTATATATATAATAATAAACAAATCTCCTGTAGTAGTTTACTAATCCTATAAATTATTATAATTTTTTAAGATTTCTTAGTTATGGCTAGTCCCTGACTACCTGAACTTTATTTTTATTAATATAGATTCTTTTTATAAATATCTAGTATTCTAGGAAGTCTATTTCTGTGATATAAAATTTATATTTCTTTAATTTATATTATAGCTTGGTAATTTATAGCTTTTGTAATACTTATTTAATATATATCTTATATTCTTTGAGATTCTTTAAGAAGATAAGAATATTATTAAGATATATAATAATAAATATATCTAGTAGTTCTCCTAGTACTTTATTAATAAATCTCTAAAATAATACTAGTATATTGGTAAGATTAAATAATATAATTAAATATTTATAGTAGCTATATTTTAATCTAAATACTATTTTCTATTTATCTCCTTTAGTAATACATAGCTTATTATATATATTAATAATATTAAGTTTTATGAAGATCTTAGCTTCTTTAAGCTTGTCTTATATTTCTATAATTAATAATAATATATACCTGTCTTTAATTATAACTTGGTTAAATAATTTATAATCTATATATAGTTATAGACTTTTATTTTTTTTTAGTATAAATAAAATACTATATCCTGCTAGTGATTTTAATAATTAAATTATTTCTTTTACTAGTTATTTCTTAATATATATTTATAGTGTCTGTGATTCTCTTTCTGATATTAGGTAGATTTTTTTATATATTACTTATTTTTCTTTTTTAATTAGAATAGTATAATTATATAACCCATGCTCTAGTAATTTAGGATTTTTAGGTTACTTAAATAGTTCCCTGAATCTTCTATAATCTTGTGGTATAATAATCTATTTTATTATTATTAATACTTATACTTTAATATTACTAGTATTAAGTTTCTTATTTATAGGTCTCTTGGTGACTTCTCCTAGTATTATAATTTTATAATAGTTTATTACTGTGTCCAGTGCTTATCCTGGTAGTATTATTAACTAGTCTTAATAACTTGGCTTTATTGCTACTAATACTTATGTTATATAATTATTATTAGGTTTATCTCTAAACCTCTTAACTAATACTTAGACTTCTTGCTTTTAAGTATACTATTAAGACTTAGATACTTCTATTATTTATTCTTGTTTTAAGTAATTATAATTTATAAACTAAAGACTACCTGTTTTTTAATTAATTTCTAGGTTATAATCCCTGAGCTATAGGATCCCTAATATTATATTATATTATTTTAATTATATTATATTAAAGTTTATTTATTTGAAATAACTAAATATAACTATAGGAGTCAGTCCTGATTTAATTATAAGATAATTTTCTAAGTTTTTATTATTTAGTTTTATAATAGATTCTAGATTAGCTTTTCTGATGCCTTTAATACCTAGTTTTTATTAGAATTAAGGGTTCATGAAGTTGCCTGTTACTCTAGAGTTAAGTATTACTTTAGCTACCTATCTATATATTTATATAATAAACTTAATATAGGTTTCCCATTCTATTATTATAATCTGTTTTTTATTTCACTAATTTAATACTTGCTTGTATAGTAATAGTTATAATAAATAAGTATTAATAAACTTGTTATCATAGTGTGTTCTGTACTTGTTATTATAATATTATATTTATATTATATATTTATAATATAAGTAATACGGGTAACTCCTACAAGAATACTATAAATCCTAATATAAGCATGTTATTTCTTATTTATTTATACTCTTTAGTATTTTTAGCAAGTATCCTGATATTATCTTTTCTATATTATATAGTTAGTAATATTTGTTATAATATATTATTTATAGTAATTCCTTGTGCTGTGAGTGCGTCCTAAAATAGGTATATAAGCACTATTTATAGTTGTAGTATTTATATAGATTAGAATATTATTTATACTCAAGTTTCACAAGTTTATTATAGTACTAGGTATTATCTTTTTAATATTATATATATTATATTCCTGAGTATTATATATACTTCTATTAGTATATTTCCTATAATTTATTAGTTTTTTTCTAGTATTCTAGGTTTTAGTAGGTGTAATTCCTAACCCTGCTATAGATATTTGTCTTAATAATTTTATTAAGCTTTTTAATTTTATTAGTTATAATTAATTACTTTCTTAGTTTAATTAATACTTATATAATATTTTATATATCAGCTTCTTTATAATATTCTTTTATAGTTTTCTCTAATTCTAGAAGATTTTAAGATATATTAGTCTTTAAGCTTAGTCTTGAGTCTCTTACTTGGATACTAAATTCTTTATTAAGTAAATTAATATTATCCTAGACTATACTAGGAAATTTGTTCTTTTTAACTAGCTTATTTATATTAATAGCTTTATCAGACTTATCTATTCTTATATAGAATTTATTACTTTTATTATTAGACTCTACTATTCCTTTCTTTTTATTAGAATAGCTTTAATTCTCTATATTATAATTATTATTATTACTCTACTAATAATTGCTTAGATCCATGAGTTTATTTAACTAATTAATTTTATAGGTTATATATAATTTCTTGGCTAGTAAGTCTGCCTTGGATCTTTTACTCTTATTATTATTCTAAGTATCTCTAGCTTCTTTATAAGTAATCTTTAACTACTTTCATAGTTTCCTATTATTATTTTTCTATTATTAGCCTGATTAGTATTTCCTTGCTATATAGTCTTATTTTTTATAATTATAATATACTCTGTTATTTTAATATTATTCTCTTTCTTTCTTAGAGATTTCCTAGTATTAAGCTATATCTAGCTCTATTAGTTATAGTCTATAAGAATTACTATATCCTTGGCTTTTTAGCTATACTTGTTATTTATTATTAGTATTATACTAGCTTATTCTCTAGTTACCTTGGTACCTATTATCTGATTAATTCTTGTACTTAATATTAAAGTTAAATAGCTTATTATTAATCTTAATTACTTGTTTAATTATCTTGCTAAGAGTTCCTGGTTATTTTATCTAGATTAGTTTTTTTTAAATCTCTGGTTTAAGCTCTTTCTTAAATTATATAATATAAATATTATTATTCTAATCTAACTAAGATATAACCTGCTAAAATTCTGAAGCATACTAGCTAATTAATTTAAATTATTATAGTTATTATAATCTTTATTCTATGTTTTAAACTATATTAATATTCCTAAATATTATACAGAGTTATTTCTTAAAGTTATTATAGTTCTTAAATATTTCTTTAGTTTTATTATCTTAATTATTTTTAGTATTATCTTAAAAGTCTCTGATATAGGGTTTAAACTAATTAAATACTAGACTCTTCAGGTATATAATAGTAAATATAATTTTATTAGATTTGGTAGTAAGTCTCTCTCTGTTTATCTTTATATACATGTTTATTTATATTAAGAATATATAAAGCTTAGAACAAGTGCTATTAAATACCTCTAGTAGTTTAATCTTAATAGTATAGGTTATAAGTTATCTCTCTAAGATTGTGATATGCGCCTATAGTTACTTAATTATACTAATAATATTTACTAGAATTAGTCCTGTGTTAATATCTTCCTGATTATTTTTATTACTAGTCCTAGGGGTTAGTATAGTTATTCTATTATTATTTAACATGATAATATTTTAATTTATTTTTAAGTTAACTTAAGACTTTACTTATATTAACTAGTATTTAATATATTAAGACTCTAGGATCCCTTCTTGCTTCTATTATACTAGTATTAGTAACTTAGATTATTTAGAATAAAGAGTGTCCTGTGATCTTCCTATTAATTATTAATAAGGAATTTTATACTAACTCAAGGCCTTATATAGTAATTATATTATTATATTAATTAACAAGTGACCTGATAGTCTAAAGATGATTAATAAGTAATAAGAGAAGTAAGATATGTCAGGTATAAAAACCTGATTACTTAGATTAAGTATAGGTGAGTAGAAACTAGACTTGAAATATATACTCAGACTTGAGAGTGTTATTAAATATAATTAACTAAACTATAGATATAAATAAATAAGTATTCTTATATATCCTTCCTTGGCTATTCTTATAGTAACTCTTTTATAATTACTTCTAGAGTTACTCTAATTATATGTTTCCCTTGGTGCCTACTCCTCTAGCTACTTCCTGGGGGTAGGTATAAAGTAGGTGATTATATTATATAGCTACTCCTCTATCTCATATTAGGAGTAGGTGATTATATCATGTGACTTGTAGTTATCCTTGTATAAGGATCCTGATCCTTATATTAATCAATTAGTATCAGGCTTCTGCCTGGCTGTGCCGCCTTCTGTGGGGTATTAACCTTGTTGGGTTTCTGTAACAGATATCTAAATCCTAATAATATACTTAAAAGCAAGAAGCCTGAGTATTAGTTAAGAGATTTAAAAGTAAACTTAATAATAACTATATAATATAAGTATTAGTAGTAATAAAGCCAAGTTACTAAGACTAGTTAATAATACTACTAGAGTGGGCACTAGACACAGTAATAAATTATTATAAAATCATAATATTAGGAGAAGTCACTAAGAGACTTATAGATAAGAGACTTAATACTAGTAATATTAAAGTATAAGTATTAATAATAATAGAATAGATTATTATATCACAAGATTATAAAAGATTTAGGAAACTATTTAAGTAATCTAAAAATCCTAAACTACTAGAGTATGAGCTATATAATTATATTATTCTAATTAAAGAAGGAAAGCAAGTGGTATATAGGAAAATCTATTTAATATTAGAAAGAGAATTATAGATATTACAAGTATATATTAAGAAATAACTAGTAAAAGAAATAATTTAACTATTAAAATTACTAGCAGGATATAGTATCTTATTTATACTAAAAAAAGATAAAAGTCTATAATTATATATAAATTATAGATTACTTAACCAAGTTATAATTAAAGATAGATATATATTATTATTAATTATAGAAATATAAGACAAACTTAAAGGAGCTAAGATCTTCATGAAACTTAATATTATTAATATATATAATAGGCTATATATTATTAAAGGAGATAAATAAAAAATAATATTCAGATTAAAATATAGCTACTATAAATATTTAATCATGCTATTTAGTCTTATTAATATACTAGTATTATTTTAAAGATTTATTAATAAAGTACTAGGAGAATTACTAGATATATTTATTATTATATATCTTAATAATATTTTTATCTTCTTAAAGAATCTTGAAAAATACAAGATATATATTAAATAAGTATTATAGAAGCTATAAATTATTAAGCTATAATATAAATTAAAGAAGTATAAGTTCTATATTATAGAAACAGACTTTCTAGGATATTAGATATTTATAAAGAGAATTTATACTAATAAAAATAAAGTTCAGGTAGTCAGGGACTAGCTATAATTAATAAATCTTAAAAAACTATAATAATTTATAGGATTAGTAAACTATTATAAAAGATTTATCTATTACTATATATATAAGCTAGGACCACTCTTTAACCTGATAAAGAAAATAAAGAACTTTAACTAGACAGATAACTATTAAAAAGTATTTAAAGATATTAAATACTAACTTATTATTATACTAGTCTTGATATAATATAATTTAAAGAAAGAAATAATAATTAAGACAGATACTTTAGATTATATTATTAGAATAAGAATAACTTAACTAGAAGATAATAACAAGCTAAAACTAGTTATATTTTATTTAAGAAAATTAATCTAAGTAAAACTAAACTATAATATTCATGACAAGGAACTATTAGTAATTATTATTATATTTAAAATATAAAAAGTTTATCTTAAAGAAGTAAAGTAATAAGTTATTATTAAAATAGATTATAAGAATCTTATCTTCTTTATAATAATTAAAGAGTTAACACAGAGACAGGCAAGATAGTTAGAAATATTATTATAATATAATTTTAGAATCTAATATTATAAAAGTAGTAAGAATAGCCAAGTTAATATACTAAATTAATAACTAGATTATAAGCTAAAGAATAAAATTATTAAACCTGTGATTCTCAAGTAATATAAAAATAGATTATTAATATATAATTATTAATAACTAGCAGGAATCATAGAGATTAAGAATAATCTATTAAATAAGTTAATCTATAAAATAAAACAAGATAAAATTATTTAAGAGATATTAAATAACTCAGTAAATAGTAATAAATTAGTTATAAATAAAGATAGATTAGTCTATATATATAAACTTATTTATATACCTTATTATATAAGACAAGAGATTATTAGAATATATTATAATAAACTACTTTAAGAATACTTTAGAATCAAGAAAACATGTGAATAAATTACTTAAAACTATTATTAGCCTAATATGCAAAAAACTATACAGGGTTATATTTAAAATTATAATATTTATATATAAGATAAGCCTATGAGATATTAATCTTATAAGAAGATGTAGTTACTAGACATGCTAAAATAATCATAAGAATAAATAATAATAGACTTTATTAGACTACTACTAAAATCCTGAGAATAGAATATAATCATTATTATTATAGATAGATTAATAAAATATATCTAGCTTATACTAATAAAGAGCATAATAACAGTACAAGACATGGCTTATATACTACTATATTATATTATTACTAATCATGAGATATTATAAAAGATTATATTAAATAGAGATAAGCTCTTTATATTAAAATTTTAGAAATTATTAACAGATATTATAAGAATTAATTATTACTTAATAATAATATATTACTTACAAGCAAATAATTAAATAAAAAGAACTAACTAGACTATTAAGCAGTACCTTTAATATTATATTAATTATAATTAAAATAATTAGGAATAATATCTATTAATAGTATAATTTATATATAATAATACAGTACATATAATCATGCAGGAGATATTATTTTATATAAATTATAATTATTATCTAAAGATATATAATAAACCCAGGAATAAGGAAACTATATTAAAATAAATAAAAGAAATAATAAAGATATTTAAAATACTATATTAGTAATTAATAAGAGATATTAACTTTATAAATATAAAGATAATAATTTATTATAATAAATATTATAAGAAAGAGCCTGACCTAAAAGAGAGAGAAAAAATATTTTTACTTTATAAAAATATTAAAACTAAATAACTAAGTTAGAAACTTAACTACTAAAAATTAAGACTATTTATTATTAAAAAGAAATTAGAAATAGTTAATTATTAGCTAAAATTACTAGAATTAATATACTGTATACACCTAGTCTTTTATATCTTATTATTAAAACTAGTACTAAAGAAAAGCCAAATTATAATAAGAGTAGAAATTAATAAAAGTATTAAATAAGAATATAAAGTTAAGAAAATCCTGAGAAATAAACAAGTTAGTAGAAAATCACTTTACTTAATTAAATAAAAAGAATATAATATCTTAGAAAACATATGAGAGCCTATTAAGAATTTAATAGGTTATTACTAGCTAGTTTAGTAATATTACTAGTAAATAAATTAATACTTACCTAGAAAGAAGAATTATTTATTATCTAAGAAAAACTAGAGATATCTGATACTATAGTAAGTTAAGTATTATTTTAAGTATTAGCTAGATAATCCAGCTCTTAAAGATTCTTAGGATTTAAAGAATTCTTATTATTAAGCTATCTTATAATAAAGAAGTCATGGCTAAGTATCTAGCTATTATAATCTTTTAGAAATTATTCTTACTTTCTTAAATAGAGAATCTTAGATATAACTTATAATATTTTTTAAGAATATTTAAGCTATTACTTTTTGATTTTAATTAAATTATTAACTAGATACTTTCTATTCCTCTTAAGAGATTCCCACTCTTGTTTATTATATAACTACTTTATATATTTTTATCTATAATATATATATTTAGTATAATTCTTGCTCTTTAAGTCCATGATATAATTAATATTATAAAAAGAATAAAATTTACAAGAAATATTAATAACAGAGCTAGTAATAAGAATAAAGTTATATTAATAAAGGTAATTATACTTTCAAGTATTATTATTTACTAGTATAATAATATTAGCACAAGAAAAGAATTAATAAATTTTAGAAATTATAATTAAGAGAGAAATATATCTTTATAAGTTTCAAGAATAAAATACTAGAAAAAGAAGGAGTAATATTATAGAAATCTAATAAGATTAATATCTTATAAAAGATAGCATAGCTAGGCAGAAGTCTAATACTAATTAATTAATATAAGAATCAGAATCCTTGTATAAGAATAACTATAAGTTATATAATATAATTACTTACTTCTAATATAAGATAGAGGAGTAGCTATATAATATAATTATCTATTTTATATCTACCCCCAGGGAGTAGCCAGAGAAGTAGATACTAAAGAGAAATATATAATTAAAGTAATTCTAGAAGTAATTATAAAGAAGTTATTATAAGAGTAGCTAAGGAAGAATATATAAGAATACTTATTTATCTATATCTATAATTTAGTTAGTTATATTTAATAATACTCTTAAGTCTGAGTATATATTTTAAAGTCTAGTTTCTACTCGCCTATACTTAATTTAAGTAATCAGGTTTTTATACCTGACATACCTTACTTCTCTTATTACTTATTAGTTATCTTTAGATTATTAGTTCACTTGTTAATTAATATAGTAATATAGTCACTATATAAGGCCTCGGGTTAGTACAGAACCCCTTGTTAATAACTAATAGGAAGATCACAGGGCGCTCTTCACCCTAAATAACCCAAGTCACTAACGCTAGTACGGCAGAAGCGAAAAGGGATCCTAGGGTCTTGATAATCACCTCTAGTCTTGAACTAGTATATTAATATATCTACTTCTCTTCTAATCAATACTTAGCAGCCATATCTCAGCCCTTTAAAAGCCTTTAAGTTCTAGTCTAGTTATCAACTAAGATAATATAACCTAAACACTTTTCCCTAGGTACTAGGACATGACCATGGAATAAGATAAAGGGAAGAGAGAAGAACATGGATATCTTAAGATATTAATATGAGGAAACCAAGTATATAATTGTTGGAATAATTCCCTCATTATTCCATGGAAAGGGACTAAAAGTTTTGTTTATGATGTCATTTTATTTGCCTCAAATTGCCTCTTTATTTGTTCTATTTGTTTCTATGTGGCAAGAGAATTTGTCTATAAATATAGTGATTCAGTCCTCTTGAATCACTGAAAAATCATCACTCTATCACTTCTTGATTCTATCTATTAGTTTGATCATTCATATATATATATGACTATATATATATATATGTCTTAAGTCTTCTTAATCACTTGATCTCTTCACTTGATTATACCTGTCTCATTCACTATATCAGAATTAGTGAATATCCTCAGTGAATATCTCTTATTCACTATCCTTGGACCGCAGAGTCCAATAATAATATATAATAAATACTCTGATAAGGATAAAGGAAAATAAAGATATAATAAGCCCTAGATACACCCAGGTAGGCACGTAAATAATAATATATCATATATTATAATAATAACTTATATTATTAAACAGTGGCTTCTCTACTTGGCAAGAATTTTTATAAAATAGAAATTTTTTTATTATTCTTCTGTTTCTTCTGGCAAGTATATTAAAGATATTAAATATTAAACTTCTTTATGTTCAGAGGTATATCTAGATACTAAAGATATTAGTATTATATATAATAAAGTAGGGCTGATATTTCTTATAATATTATTACTAGTTACTAGATTATAAAATAATATTAGTTAATCATACTCAGGGACAAGGCCTCCTTTTAAACTATTAATAGAATATACTTGAGGGGTGAAAATAAGATATATCTAGTATTATATTAAACAGGGATTAGAGATTATTCTCTATTAAATCAGAGTCTTTTAAGAAGATTCTATAGTTATGGATATGATTTAAGTATTATATAAGAAAGTAAATAAAAATTAGCACTGCTGATCCAGGTTATAAACAAGTATCAAATTCTCTTGCTTAATATTATAATATTAAGATTCTAACTTAGTATCTTACTCATATAAATATAGTAATCCTCTTAGCTCTATAACACAGGCCATAAGATTATAAACTTAAAAATTATACTAGATTTAAATACAGTATTATATACTTTATAATATCTACTAGACAACTGCTGTGGACAGACAAAGAATTAAAGATTTCTTGGATTAACTTTAATAGGTAACTACACAAGTATATTAATCAGAAACATGTTGACTCTACTTTATAAGAAGTATTAGGGTCATTAGGGTCATTAGGGTCATTAGGGTCATTAGGGTCATTAGGGTCATTAGGGTCATTAGGGTCATTAGGGTCA
>NW_020194367.1:0-12987 GCF_002847485.1 Aspergillus campestris IBT 28561
ATCCACGCTCTTTGGCATTTTTTGGCGAGTATCCTGACGCTGCCTTTTCTGCGTCATGCAGTCGGCAATGTTTGTCGTAGCACACTATCCATGGTAGTTCCTTGTGCCGTGGGTGCGTCCTAAAATGGGCACATAAGCACCATTCATAGTCGCAGTATCCATGTGGGTTGGAACGTCGTTTGTGCTCGAGTTTCGCGAGTTCGTCATGGTACCAGGTGTTGTCTTTCTGACACTGCGCGCACCATGTTCCTGAATGTTGCGCGTGCTTCCATCGGTGTGTTTCCCATGATTCGTTGGTTTTTTCCCAGCATTCTAGGTTCCAGTGGGTGCAATCCCTGACCCTGCTGCGGATGTTTGCCTCGATGGCTCCGTTGAGCTCTTTGATTCTGTTGGTCACAATTGATTGCTTCCTTAGCTTGACCAATGCTCGTGCGACGTCCCGTGCGTCGGCTTCTTCGCAATATCCTTCTGCGGTTTTCTCTGGTTCTAGGGGATTTTGAGGTGTATCAGTCTCTAAGCTCAGCCTTGGGCCTCTCGCTTGAGTACCGAATTCTTCGTCGAGCGGATCGATATCGTCCCAGACTATACTAGGAAATTCGTCCTTTTCGACTGGCTCATTTGTGCTGATGGCTTTATCGGACCCATCCGTTCTTGCGTGGAATTTGTCGCTTCCGCTGTTGGACTCCACCGTCCCTTTCTCTTCGTTAGGATGGCTTTGATCCTCTATGTCGTAGTCGTTGTCGTCGCTCCACCAATGATCGCTTAGATCCGTGGGTTCGTTTGACCAATCGATTTCGTAGGTTGCGCATAATTTCTTGGCTGGTGGGTCCGCCTTGGACCTTTTGCCCTTATCGCTGTTCTGAGCACCTTTGGCTCCTTCACGGGTAGCCTTCAACTGCTTCCTTGGTTCCCTATTGTTGTTTTTCTGTTGTTGGCCCGATCGGCATTCCCTTGCCATGTGGCCTTGTTTTCCGCAATTGTAGCATGCTCTGTCGTTTCGACGTCGTTCCCTTTCTTCCTTAGGGATTTCTCGGTGTTGAGCTGCGTCTAGCTCCATTGGTTGTAGCCCATAAGGATCGCTGTATCCTTGGCTCTTTGGCTGCGCTTGTCGTTTATCATTGGCGTTGTGCTGACTTGTTCTCTGGTTGCCTTGGTACCTGTTGCCTGACTGATTTTTGCGCCTAATGTTGAAGTCGAATAACTTGTTGTCGATCTTAACTGCTTGTTCGATCATCTTGCTGAGGGTTCCTGGCCGTTCCATCCAGATCAGTTTCTCTTGAACTTCTGGTTTGAGCCCTTCCTCGAATCGTGCAATATAGGTGTCGTCATCCCAATCCAACTGAGATATGACCTGCTGAAATTCTGAAGCATACTGGCTGACTGATTTGAACTGTCGTAGTCGCCACAATCTTCGTTCTGCGTTTCGAACCGCATCGATGTCCCCGAATGTCGTACGGAGTCGTTCCTTGAAGTTGTTATAGCTCTTGAACACTTCTTTGGTTTCGTCGCCTCGATCGTTTTCGGTGTTGTCCTGGAAGTCCCTGATGTAGGGTTCGAACCAATCGAACGCTGGACCCTTCAGGTACGTGGCGGCGAATACAATTTTGTCGGATTCGGCGGCGAGTCTCTCTCCGTTCATCTTCATGTACATGTCCATTTGCGTTAGGAATGCACGAAGCTTAGAACGAGTGCCGTCGAATGCCTCTGGTGGTTTAACCTTGACAGTGCGGGTCGCAAGTCGCCCCTCTAAGGTTGCGATATGCGCCTGCAGTTGCTCGATCATGCCAACGACATCTGCTGGGGTTGGTCCTGCGCTGGCGTCTCCCTGACTGCTTCCACTGCTAGTCCTAGGGGTTGGCGCGGCCGTTCTGTTGTTGTTTGACATGATGGTGTTTCGATTTGTTTTTAAGTTAACCCAAGACTCTACTCGTGCTAACTGGCGTTCAATGTGTCAAGACCCTAGGATCCCTTCTCGCTTCTGCCGTCCTAGCGTTGGTGACTTGGGTTATTCGGGGTGAAGAGCGCCCTGCGGTCTTCCTATCAGTTATCGACGAGGGGTTCTGTACTAACCCGAGGCCTCACACAGTGGCCGTGCTACTGTATCGATCGACGAGTGACCCGATGGTCCAAAGGTGACTAATAAGCGATAAGAGAAGTAAGGTGTGTCAGGTACGAAAACCTGATCACTTAGGTTGAGTGTGGGCGAGTAGAAGCTAGACTTGAAATGTATACTCAGACTTGAGAGTGTTATTGAACGCGACTAACTAAACTGTAGATACAGGCGAATGAGTGTTCTTATATATCCTTCCTTGGCTACTCCCGTGGTGACTCCTTTGTGGTCACTTCCGGAGTCGCTCCAATTATGTGTTTCCCTTGGTGCCTACTCCTCCGGCTACTCCCTGGGGGTAGGCGTGGAGTAGGTGATCGCATCACGTAGCTACTCCTCTATCTCACGTTAGGAGTAGGTGATCGTATCACGTGACTCGTAGTCATCTTTGTGCAAGGGTTCCGATCCTTATGTCAATCGATTGGCGTCGGGCTTCTGCCTGGCTGTGCCGCCTTTCGTGGGGTATTAACCTCGTTGGGTTTCCGTAACATCACTCCCCCCTCTTCTAGCGTTTCGTCCTCGAAACTCATAAAGGTGCGTTTCCCCCTTGATCGTAGTTTCCGAAATCCATCGATCCTTTTCTTGTGCTGATGTCGTCATGCCAGTAGATAACGATACCCGAAAGCGTAACCGCCTTCGTCAATACAACTCTATTCTTGCCACTGGCTCCGTTATCGATATTCCTTGCGAATCCTGTTCTTCTCGTGGTGTTGACTGTGTCATGGACTCGAAGAGCAAGAACTGTGCCGAATGTACGCGTCGTGGACGGAAGTGTGTGAAGCAGTTGCATAGTGAACGAGAGTGGGAATCCCTCGAGAGGGATAGGAAGCGTCTGGCCGATGATTTGGTTAAAGCCGAAAAGCAATGGCTCGAATATTCTCAAAAAATGTCGCAAGTTATGTCCAAGATCCTCCGTTTGAGGAAGCAAGAACAATTTCTAAAAGATCGTGGTGGCCGGATGCTTGGCCATGACTCCTTTGTTATGGAGCAGCTTGATGATGAGGATCCTCTAAGTGCTGAGGATCTCCAAGAGCTGGATCGTCTGGCCGATGCCCAAGACGGTGCTCAACTTGCCGCGGTATCGGACATCCCTAGTTTTTCTCAGGCGATGAACGATCCTTCTTTCTGGGCGAGTGTCGATTTGTTTGCTGGTGGTATTGCCGAACCAGCTGGTGGCAGCCCGTCAAATTCTCGATAGGCTCCCATGTGTTTTCCGAGGTATCGTAACCTTTCCATTTGACCAAGTAAAGTGGTTTTCCGCTGACTCGTTTGTCTCTTAGGATTTTCTCGACTTCGTACTCTTGTTCGATGCTTTCGTCGATTTCCACATTTGTCGCGATTTGGCTTTCTTTCGGCGCTGGTTCCAATAATGAGACATGAAAGACTGGGTGTATGCGGCGCATTGATTCTGGTAGCTTTAGCCGATAATTGACTGTTCCCAATTTCTTTTCGATGATGAATGGTCCCAATTTTTGGTGGTCAAGTTTCTGACTTGGTCGTTTGGTTTTAATATTTCTGCGGAGCAGGAATACCTTTTCCCCCTCTTTTAGGTCAGGCCCTTCCTTGTGGTGTTTGTCGTAGTAAATCGCTGCCTTCATATTCATGAAGTCGATGTCTCTTGCCAATTGCTGGTGCAGTGTTTTGAGCGCCTTTGTTACTCCTTCCGCTTGTTCCGATACGGTTTCCTTGTTCCTGGGTTCGCCGTACATCTTTGGGTGGTAACCATGATTTGCATAGAATGGTGTCTCCTGCGTGGTTGCGTGTGCTGCGTTGTTGTACGCGAATTGTGCCATTGGTAGGTATTGTTCCCAATCGTTTTGTTCGTAGTTGATGTAATGTCGAAGGTACTGCTCAATGGTCTGGTTGGTTCTTTCTGTTTGACCGTTTGCTTGTGGGTGATATGCTGTTGTCAAGCGGTGATCAATCCCCATGATGTCTGTCAACGATTTCCAAAATTTTGACGTAAAGAGCTTATCTCTGTCCGACGTGATCTTCTGCGGCATCCCATGATTGGCGATGATGTGGTGCAGTAGCACGTAAGCCATGTCTTGTGCCGTCATTGTGCTCTTCGTTGGTACGAGCTGGATGTATTTTGTCAATCTGTCCGTGATGACAGTGATCATATCCCATCCTCGGGATTCTGGTAGTGGTCCAACAAAGTCCACCGTTATCCATTCCCATGGTCGTTTTGGTGCGTCCGGTGACTGCATCTTCCCATAGGGTTGGTGCCTCGCAGGCTTGTCCCGTATACAGGTATCACAATTTCGAATGTAACCCTGTACGGTTTTTCGCATGTTAGGCCAATAATAGTTCCGAGTGATTTGTTCACATGTTTTCTCGGTTCCGAAGTGTCCTTGAAGTGGTTCGTCGTGGTGCATTCTGATGATCTCTTGTCTCATACAGTAAGGTATGTAGATGAGTCCATGCATGTAGACTAATCCGTCTTCGTCTGTGACCAATTTGTCGCTGTCTGCTGAGTTGTTCAGCATCTCTTGAATGGTTTTGTCTTGTTTTGTTTCGTGGATCAACTTGTCCAATAGATCGTCCTTGATCTCCATGGTTCCTGCCAGTTGTTGATGGTTGTATGTCAATGATCCATCTTTATGTTGCTTGAGGATCGCAGGTTCGATGATTTTGTTCTTTAGCTCATAGTCCGGTCGTCGACTCAGCGCGTCGGCTTGGCCGTTCTCACTGCCTTTGCAATGTTGGATTCTGAAATCATACTGCGATAGTGTTTCTGACCATCTTGCCTGTCTCCGCGTCAACTCTTTGGTTGTCGTAAAGAAGGTAAGGTTCTTGTGGTCCGTTCTGACGATGACTTGTTGCTTTGCTCCTTCGAGGTAGACTCTCCATGTTTTGAATGCGGTGACGATTGCCAATAGTTCCTTGTCGTGGATGTCGTAGTTTAGTTCCGCTTGGATCAATTTCCTTGAATGGAACGCGACTGGTTTTGGCTTGCCGTCGTCTCCTGGTTGAGTCATTCTCATCCCGATAGCGTAGTCTGAAGCGTCTGTCTCAATCGTTGTTTCTTTCTCTGGGTCGTGTTGCATCAAGACTGGTGCAATGGTGAGTTGGTGTTTGATGTCTTCAAATGCTTTCTGACAGTCGTCTGTCCAGTTGAAGTCCTCTGTTTTCTTCATCAGGTTGAAGAGTGGTCCTAGCTTGTGCACGTAGTGATAGACAAATCTTCTGTAGTAGTTTACTAATCCCATGAATTGTTGTAGTTCTTTGAGATTTCTTGGTCGTGGCCAGTCCCTGACTGCCTGAACTTTGTTTTTGTCGGTATGGATTCCCTCCGTGGATATCCAATGTCCTAGAAAGTCTGTTTCTGTGACGTGGAACTCGCACTTCTTCAATTTGCATCGTAGTTTGGCGATTCGTAGCTTCCGTAGCACTTGTTTGACGTGTATCTTGTGTTCTTCGAGATTCTTCGAGAAGATAAGGATGTCGTCGAGGTATGCGATGACGAACGTATCCAGTAGTTCTCCTAGTACTTCATTGATGAATCTCTGAAATGATGCTGGTGCGTTGGTGAGACCGAATGGCATGACCAAATATTCATAGTGGCCATATTTTGATCTGAATGCCGTTTTCCATTCGTCTCCTTTAGCGATGCGTAGCCTATTGTATGCGTCGGTGATGTCGAGTTTCGTGAAGATCTTAGCTCCTTTGAGTTTGTCTTGTATTTCCGTGATTAATGGTAACGCGTGTCTGTCTTTGATCGTGACTTGGTTGAGTGGTCTGTAGTCCACACATAGTCGTAGGCTTCCATCTTTCTTTGGTACAAACAGGACGCCGTGTCCTGCCGGTGATTTTGATGGTCGAATTGTTCCTTTCGCTAGTTGTTCCTCAATGTACGCTCGTAGCGTTTGTGATTCCCTTTCTGACATTGGGTAGATTTTCCTGCATGCCACTTGCTTTCCTTCTTCGATTGGAATAGTGTGGTCGTGTGGCCCATGCTCTGGTAGTTCGGGGTTTTCGGGTTGCTCGAATAGTTCCCTGAATCTTCCGTAATCCTGCGGTACGACAATCTGTTCTGTTGCCGCTAATACTTGCACTTCGATGTTGCTGGTGTTGAGTCCCTCACCCGTAGGTCTCTCGGTGACTTCTCCCAGTGTCGTGATTTCACAATAGTTTGTCGCTGTGTCCGGTGCCCACCCCGGTAGTGTTATTAACCAATCTCGGTGACTTGGCTTTGTCGCTGCCAACACTCGTGTCGCATGGTCGTCGTTAGGTTCACCTCTAAACCTCTTAGCCGATACTCGGGCTCCTTGCTCCTGAGTATGCCGTTGGGACTCAGACACCCCTGTCGTCTGTCCTTGTTTTGGGCAATTGCAATTCGTAAACTGAAGACTGCCTGTCTTCCAGTTGATTTCTGGGTTGTGATCCCTGAGCCATGGGATCCCCAATACCATATCGTACCGTCCTAACCGTGTCACGTCGAAGTTTATTCGTTCGAAATGACCGAATACAACCATAGGAGTCGGTCCCGATTCGACTGTAAGGTGGTTTCCTAAGTTTTCACCGTTCAGTCCTGCGATAGGTTCTGGGTTGGCTTTTCTGATGCCTTCGATGCCCAGTTTCTGTTGGAATTGAGGGTCCATGAAGTTGCCCGTTGCTCCGGAGTCAAGCATCACTTTGGCTGCCTGTCCGTGCACTCGTGCAATAAACTTGATATGGGTTCCCCATCCTGTTGCTGCGATCTGTTTTTTGTTTCGCCAATTTGGTGCTCGCTCGTATGGCGGTAGTTGTGGTAGGTAAGTGCTGATGAACTTGTCGTCGTAGTGCGTCCTGCACTTGTCATCGTAGCACTGCATCCATGCCATGTATTTGTGGTGTGGGTGATGCGGGTAACTCCTACAAGAACACTGTAGGTCCCAACATGGGCACGTTGTTCCCCATCCATCCACGCTCTTTGGCATTTTTGGCGAGTATCCTGACGCTGCCTTTTCTGCGTCATGCAGTCGGCAATGTTTGTCGTAGCACACTATCCATGGTAGTTCCTTGTGCCGTGGGTGCGTCCTAAAATGGGCACATAAGCACCATTCATAGTCGCAGTATCCATGTGGGTTGGAACGTCGTTTGTGCTCGAGTTTCGCGAGTTCGTCATGGTACCAGGTGTTGTCTTTCTGACACTGCGCGCACCATGTTCCTGAATGTTGCGCGTGCTTCCATCGGTGTGTTTCCCATGATTCGTTGGTTTTTTCCCAGCATTCTAGGTTCCAGTGGGTGCAATCCCTGACCCTGCTGCGGATGTTTGCCTCG
This sequence comes from Aspergillus campestris IBT 28561, assembly GCF_002847485.1. Lineage (NCBI taxonomy): Eukaryota > Fungi > Ascomycota > Eurotiomycetes > Eurotiales > Aspergillaceae > Aspergillus > Aspergillus campestris. The sequence continues at coordinate 7,373 of NW_020194367.1, forward strand.
ATGGCTCCGTTGAGCTCTTTGATTCTGTTGGTCACAATTGATTGCTTCCTTAGCTTGACCAATGCTCGTGCGACGTCCCGTGCGTCGGCTTCTTCGCAATATCCTTCTGCGGTTTTCTCTGGTTCTAGGGGATTTTGAGGTGTATCAGTCTCTAAGCTCAGCCTTGGGCCTCTCGCTTGAGTACCGAATTCTTCGTCGAGCGGATCGATATCGTCCCAGACTATACTAGGAAATTCGTCCTTTTCGACTGGCTCATTTGTGCTGATGGCTTTATCGGACCCATCCGTTCTTGCGTGGAATTTGTCGCTTCCGCTGTTGGACTCCACCGTCCCTTTCTCTTCGTTAGGATGGCTTTGATCCTCTATGTCGTAGTCGTTGTCGTCGCTCCACCAATGATCGCTTAGATCCGTGGGTTCGTTTGACCAATCGATTTCGTAGGTTGCGCATAATTTCTTGGCTGGTGGGTCCGCCTTGGACCTTTTGCCCTTATCGCTGTTCTGAGCACCTTTGGCTCCTTCACGGGTAGCCTTCAACTGCTTCCTTGGTTCCCTATTGTTGTTTTTCTGTTGTTGGCCCGATCGGCATTCCCTTGCCATGTGGCCTTGTTTTCCGCAATTGTAGCATGCTCTGTCGTTTCGACGTCGTTCCCTTTCTTCCTTAGGGATTTCTCGGTGTTGAGCTGCGTCTAGCTCCATTGGTTGTAGCCCATAAGGATCGCTGTATCCTTGGCTCTTTGGCTGCGCTTGTCGTTTATCATTGGCGTTGTGCTGACTTGTTCTCTGGTTGCCTTGGTACCTGTTGCCTGACTGATTTTTGCGCCTAATGTTGAAGTCGAATAACTTGTTGTCGATCTTAACTGCTTGTTCGATCATCTTGCTGAGGGTTCCTGGCCGTTCCATCCAGATCAGTTTCTCTTGAACTTCTGGTTTGAGCCCTTCCTCGAATCGTGCAATATAGGTGTCGTCATCCCAATCCAACTGAGATATGACCTGCTGAAATTCTGAAGCATACTGGCTGACTGATTTGAACTGTCGTAGTCGCCACAATCTTCGTTCTGCGTTTCGAACCGCATCGATGTCCCCGAATGTCGTACGGAGTCGTTCCTTGAAGTTGTTATAGCTCTTGAACACTTCTTTGGTTTCGTCGCCTCGATCGTTTTCGGTGTTGTCCTGGAAGTCCCTGATGTAGGGTTCGAACCAATCGAACGCTGGACCCTTCAGGTACGTGGCGGCGAATACAATTTTGTCGGATTCGGCGGCGAGTCTCTCTCCGTTCATCTTCATGTACATGTCCATTTGCGTTAGGAATGCACGAAGCTTAGAACGAGTGCCGTCGAATGCCTCTGGTGGTTTAACCTTGACAGTGCGGGTCGCAAGTCGCCCCTCTAAGGTTGCGATATGCGCCTGCAGTTGCTCGATCATGCCAACGACATCTGCTGGGGTTGGTCCTGCGCTGGCGTCTCCCTGACTGCTTCCACTGCTAGTCCTAGGGGTTGGCGCGGCCGTTCTGTTGTTGTTTGACATGATGGTGTTTCGATTTGTTTTTAAGTTAACCCAAGACTCTACTCGTGCTAACTGGCGTTCAATGTGTCAAGACCCTAGGATCCCTTCTCGCTTCTGCCGTCCTAGCGTTGGTGACTTGGGTTATTCGGGGTGAAGAGCGCCCTGCGGTCTTCCTATCAGTTATCGACGAGGGGTTCTGTACTAACCCGAGGCCTCACACAGTGGCCGTGCTACTGTATCGATCGACGAGTGACCCGATGGTCCAAAGGTGACTAATAAGCGATAAGAGAAGTAAGGTGTGTCAGGTACGAAAACCTGATCACTTAGGTTGAGTGTGGGCGAGTAGAAGCTAGACTTGAAATGTATACTCAGACTTGAGAGTGTTATTGAACGCGACTAACTAAACTGTAGATACAGGCGAATGAGTGTTCTTATATATCCTTCCTTGGCTACTCCCGTGGTGACTCCTTTGTGGTCACTTCCGGAGTCGCTCCAATTATGTGTTTCCCTTGGTGCCTACTCCTCCGGCTACTCCCTGGGGGTAGGCGTGGAGTAGGTGATCGCATCACGTAGCTACTCCTCTATCTCACGTTAGGAGTAGGTGATCGTATCACGTGACTCGTAGTCATCTTTGTGCAAGGGTTCCGATCCTTATGTCAATCGATTGGCGTCGGGCTTCTGCCTGGCTGTGCCGCCTTTCGTGGGGTATTAACCTCGTTGGGTTTCCGTAACAAATACCTACTTCTTTGGCTACTCTCTAGGGATAGGTATAGAATAGGTAATTATATTATATAACTACTCCTCTATCTTATATTAGGAGTAAGTAATTATATTATATAACTTATAGTTATTCTTATGCAAGGGTCCTGATTCTTATATTAATTAATTAGTATCAGGCTTTTACCTGGCTGTGCTATCTTTTATAAGATATTAATCTTATTAGGTTTCTATAATATTACTCCCTCTTCTTCTAGTATTTTATTCTTAAAACTTATAAAGATATATTTTCTTCTTAATTATAGTTTTTAAAATCTATTAATTCTTTTCTTGTGCTGATATTATCATGCTAGTAGATAATAATATCTAAAAGTATAATTATCTTTATTAATATAACTTTATTCTTGTTACTAGCTCTATTATTAATATTTCTTATAAATCTTATTTTTCTTATAATATTAATTATATCATGGACTCAAAGAGCAAGAATTATACTAAATATATATATTATAGATAGAAGTATATAAAGTAGTTATATAGTAAATAAGAGTAGGAATCTCTTAAGAGGAATAGAAAGTATCTAGCTAATAATTTAATTAAAACTAAAAAGTAATAGCTTAAATATTCTTAAAAAATATTATAAGTTATATCTAAGATTCTCTATTTAAGAAAGTAAGAATAATTTCTAAAAGATTATAATAGCTAGATACTTGGCTATAACTCTTTTATTATAAAGTAGCTTAATAATAAGAATTCTCTAAGTCCTGAGAATCTTTAAGAGCTAGATTATCTAGCTAATACTTAAGATAGTACTTAATTTATTATAGTATTAAATATCTCTAGTTTTTCTCAGATAATAAATAATCCTTCTTTTTAAGTAAGTATTAATTTATTTACTAGTGATATCACTAAACTAACTAGTAGTAACTTATTAAATTCTTGATAAGCTCTTATATGTTTTCTAAGATATTATATTTCTTTTATTTAATTAAGTAAAGTAGTTTTCTACTGACTTGTTTATCTCTCAGGATTTTCTTAACTTTATATTCTTATTTAATACTTTTATTAATTTCTACTCTTATTATAATTTGGCTTTCCTTTAATACTAATTCTAATAATAAGATATAAAAGACTAGGTGTATATAGTATATTAATTCTAGTAATTTTAGCTAATAATTAACTATTCCTAATTTCTTTTTAATAATAAATAATCCTAATTTTTAGTAGTCAAGTTTCTAACTTAGTTATTTAGTTTTAATATTTTTATAAAGTAAGAATATTTTTTCTTTCTCTTTTAAATCAGGCCCTTTCTTGTGGTATTTATTATAATAAATTATTATTTTTATATTTATAAAGTTAATATCTCTTGCTAATTACTAATATAGTATTTTAAGTATTTTTATTACTTCTTTTACTTGTTTTAATATAGTTTCCTTGTTCCTAGGTTTGCTGTATATCTTTAAATAATAATTATAATTTATATAAAATAATATTTCCTGCGTGGTTATATATGCTGTGTTATTATATATAAATTATATTATTAATAAGTATTGTTCCTAATTATTTTAATTATAGTTAATATAATATTAAAGGTACTACTTAATAGTCTGGTTAGTTCTTTTTATTTGACTATTTATTTATAGATAATATATTATTATTAAGTAGTGATTAATCCCTATAATATTTATTAATAATTTCTAAAATTTTAATATAAAGAGCTTATCTTTATTTAATATAATTTTCTGCGGTATCTTATAATTAGTAATAATATAATATAATAATATATAAGCTATGTCTTGTGCTATTATTATACTCTTTATTAGTATAAGCTAGATATATTTTATTAATCTATTTATAATAATAGTAATCATGTCTTATTCTCAGGATTCTGGTAGTAATCTAATAAAGTTTATTATTATTTATTCTTATAGTTATTTTAGTGTATCTAGTAATTATATCTTCTTATAGGATTAGTGTCTTACAGGCTTATCTTATATATAGGTATTATAATTTTAAATATAACCCTGTATAATTTTTTATATATTAGGCTAATAATAGTTCTGAGTAATTTATTCACATGTTTTCTTAATTTTAAAGTATTCTTGAAGTGGTTTATTATAGTATATTCTAATAATCTCTTGTCTTATATAATAAGATATATAAATAAGTTTATATATATAAACTAATCTATCTTTATCTGTAACTAACTTGTTACTATTTACTAAGTTATTTAATATCTCTTAAATAATTTTATCTTCCTTTATTTTATAGATTAACTTATTTACTAGATTATTCTTGATCTTCATGATTCCTGCTAGTTATTAATAGTTATATATTAATAATTTATTCTTATATTACTTAAGAATCACAGGTTTAATAATTTTGTTCTTTAGCTTATAATCTGATTATTAACTTAGTATATTAGCTTGGCTGTTCTTACTATCTTTATAATATTAGATTCTGAAATTATACTATAATAATATTTCTAACTATCTTGCCTGTCTCTGTATTAATTCTTTAGTTATTATAAAGAAAATAAGATTCTTATAATTTATTCTAATAATAACTTATTACTTTGCTTCTTCAAGGTAGATTTTTTATATTTTAAATATAGTAATAATTACTAATAATTCTTTATTATAGATATTGTAGTTTAGTTCTACTTGGATTAGTTTTCTTAAATAGAATATAACTAGTTTTAGCTTGTTATTATTTTCTAGTTAAATTATTCTTATCCTGATAGCATAGTCTGAAGTATTTATCTTAATTATTATTTCTTTCTCTAGATTATATTGTATTAAGACTAGTATAATAATAAGTTAGTATTTAATATTTTTAAATACTTTTTAATAATTATCTGTCTAGTTAAAGTCCCCTGTTTTCTTTATTAGATTAAAGAGTGAATCTAGCTTATATATATAATAATAAACAAATCTCCTGTAGTAGTTTACTAATCCTATAAATTATTATAATTTTTTAAGATTTCTTAGTTATGGCTAGTCCCTGACTACCTGAACTTTATTTTTATTAATATAGATTCTTTTTATAAATATCTAGTATTCTAGGAAGTCTATTTCTGTGATATAAAATTTATATTTCTTTAATTTATATTATAGCTTGGTAATTTATAGCTTTTGTAATACTTATTTAATATATATCTTATATTCTTTGAGATTCTTTAAGAAGATAAGAATATTATTAAGATATATAATAATAAATATATCTAGTAGTTCTCCTAGTACTTTATTAATAAATCTCTAAAATAATACTAGTATATTGGTAAGATTAAATATATAATTAAATATTTATAGTAGCTATATTTTAATCTAAATACTATTTTCTATTTATCTCCTTTAGTAATACATAGCTTATTTATATATATATTAATAATATTAA
>NW_020194368.1:0-12701 GCF_002847485.1 Aspergillus campestris IBT 28561
CTATGTCGTAGTCGTTGTCGTCGCTCCACCAATGATCGCTTAGATCCGTGGGTTCGTTTGACCAATCGATTTCGTAGGTTGCGCATAATTTCTTGGCTGGTGGGTCCGCCTTGGACCTTTTGCCCTTATCGCTGTTCTGAGCACCTTTGGCTCCTTCACGGGTAGCCTTCAACTGCTTCCTTGGTTCCCTATTGTTGTTTTTCTGTTGTTGGCCCGATCGGCATTCCCTTGCCATGTGGCCTTGTTTTCCGCAATTGTAGCATGCTCTGTCGTTTCGACGTCGTTCCCTTTCTTCCTTAGGGATTTCTCGGTGTTGAGCTGCGTCTAGCTCCATTGGTTGTAGCCCATAAGGATCGCTGTATCCTTGGCTCTTTGGCTGCGCTTGTCGTTTATTGGCGTTGTACTGACTTGTTCTCTGGTTGCCTTGGTACCTGTTGCCTGACTGATTTTTGCGCCTAATGTTGAAGTCGAATAACTTGTTGTCGATCTTAACTGCTTGTTCGATCATCTTGCTGAGGGTTCCTGGCCCGTTCCATCCAGATCAGTTTCTCTTGAACTTCTGGTTTGAGCCCTTCCTCGAATCGTGCAATATAGGTGTCGTCATCCCAATCCAACTGAGATATGACCTGCTGAAATTCTGAAGCATACTGGCTGACTGATTTGAACTGTCGTAGTCGCCACAATCTTCGTTCTGCGTTTCGAACCGCATCGATGTCCCCGAATGTCGTACGGAGTCGTTCCTTGAAGTTGTTTAGCTCTTGAACACTTCTTTGGTTTCGTCGCCTCGATCGTTTTCGGTGTTGTCCTGGAAGTCCCTGATGTAGGTTCGAACCAATCGAACGCTGGACCCTTCAGGTACGTGGCGGCGAATACAATTTTGTCGGATTCGGCGGCGAGTCTCTCTCCGTTCATCTTCATGTACATGTCCATTTGCGTTAGGAATGCACGAAGCTTAGAACGAGTGCCGTCGAATGCCTCTGGTGGTTTAACCTTGACAGTGCGGGTCGCAAGTCGCCCCTCTAAGGTTGCGATATGCGCCTGCAGTTGCTCGATCATGCCAACGACATCTGCTGGGGTTGGTCCTGCGCTGGCGTCTCCCTGACTGCTTCCACTGCTAGTCCTAGGGGTTGGCGCGGCGTTCTGTTGTTGTTTGACATGATGGTGTTTCGATTTGTTTTTAAGTTAACCCAAGACTCTACTCGTGCTAACTGGCGTTCAATGTGTCAAGACCCTAGGATCCCTTCTCGCTTCTGCCGTCCTAGCGTTGGTGACTTGGGTTATTCGGGGTGAAGAGCGCCCTGCGGTCTTCCTATCAGTTATCGACGAGGGGTTCTGTACTAACCCGAGGCCTCACACAGTGGCCGTGCTACTGTATCGATCGACGAGTGACCCGATGGTCCAAAGGTGACTAATAAGCGATAAGAGAAGTAAGGTGTGTCAGGTACGAAAACCTGATCACTTAGGTTGAGTGTGGGCGAGTAGAAGCTAGACTTGAAATGTATACTCAGACTTGAGAGTGTTATTGAACGCGACTAACTAAACTGTAGATACAGGCGAATGAGTGTTCTTATATATCCTTCCTTGGCTACTCCCGTGGTGACTCCTTTGTGTCACTTCCGGAGTCGCTCCAATTATGTGTTTCCCTTGGTGCCTACTCCTCCGGCTACTCCCTGGGGGTAGGCGTGGAGTAGGTGATCGCATCACGTAGCTACTCCTCTATCTCACGTTAGGAGTAGGTGATCGTATCACGTGACTCGTAGTCATCTTTGTGCAAGGGTTCCGATCCTTATGTCAATCGATTGGCGTCGGGCTTCTGCCTGGCTGTGCCGCCTTTCGTGGGGTATTAACCTCGTTGGGTTTCCGTAACAATGATGTCAAGACCCTAGGATCCCTTCTCGCTTCTGCCGTCCTAGCGTTGGTGACTTGGGTTATTCGGGGTGAAGAGCGCCCTGCGGTCTTCCTATCAGTTATCGACGAGGGGTTCTGTACTAACCCGAGGCCTCACACAGTGGCCGTGCTACTGTATCGATCGACGAGTGACCCGATGGTCCAAAGGTGACTAATAAGCGATAAGAGAAGTAAGGTGTGTCAGGTACGAAAACCTGATCACTTAGGTTGAGTGTGGGCGAGTAGAAGCTAGACTTGAAATGTATACTCAGACTTGAGAGTGTTATTGAACGCGACTAACTAAACTGTAGATACAGGCGAATGAGTGTTCTTATATATCCTTCCTTGGCTACTCCCGTGGTGACTCCTTTGTGGTCACTTCCGGAGTCGCTCCAATTATGTGTTTCCCTTGGTGCCTACTCCTCCGGCTACTCCCTGGGGGTAGGCGTGGAGTAGGTGATCGCATCACGTAGCTACTCCTCTATCTCACGTTAGGAGTAGGTGATCGTATCACGTGACTCGTAGTCATCTTTGTGCAAGGGTTCCGATCCTTATGTCAATCGATTGGCGTCGGGCTTCTGCCTGGCTGTGCCGCCTTTCGTGGGGTATTAACCTCGTTGGGTTTCCGTAACATCACTCCCCCCTCTTCTAGCGTTTCGTCCTCGAAACTCATAAAGGTGCGTTTCCCCCTTGATCGTAGTTTCCGAAATCCATCGATCCTTTTCTTGTGCTGATGTCGTCATGCCAGTAGATAACGATACCCGAAAGCGTAACCGCCTTCGTCAATACAACTCTATTCTTGCCACTGGCTCCGTTATCGATATTCCTTGCGAATCCTGTTCTTCTCGTGGTGTTGACTGTGTCATGGACTCGAAGAGCAAGAACTGTGCCGAATGTACGCGTCGTGGACGGAAGTGTGTGAAGCAGTTGCATAGTGAACGAGAGTGGGAATCCCTCGAGAGGGATAGGAAGCGTCTGGCCGATGATTTGGTTAAAGCCGAAAAGCAATGGCTCGAATATTCTCAAAAAATGTCGCAAGTTATGTCCAAGATCCTCCGTTTGAGGAAGCAAGAACAATTTCTAAAAGATCGTGGTGGCCGGATGCTTGGCCATGACTCCTTTGTTATGGAGCAGCTTGATGATGAGGATCCTCTAAGTGCTGAGGATCTCCAAGAGCTGGATCGTCTGGCCGATGCCCAAGACGGTGCTCAACTTGCCGCGGTATCGGACATCCCTAGTTTTTCTCAGGCGATGAACGATCCTTCTTTCTGGGCGAGTGTCGATTTGTTTGCTGGTGGTATTGCCGAACCAGCTGGTGGCAGCCCGTCAAATTCTCGATAGGCTCCCATGTGTTTTCCGAGGTATCGTAACCTTTCCATTTGACCAAGTAAAGTGGTTTTCCGCTGACTCGTTTGTCTCTTAGGATTTTCTCGACTTCGTACTCTTGTTCGATGCTTTCGTCGATTTCCACATTTGTCGCGATTTGGCTTTCTTTCGGCGCTGGTTCCAATAATGAGACATGAAAGACTGGGTGTATGCGGCGCATTGATTCTGGTAGCTTTAGCCGATAATTGACTGTTCCCAATTTCTTTTCGATGATGAATGGTCCCAATTTTTGGTGGTCAAGTTTCTGACTTGGTCGTTTGGTTTTAATATTTCTGCGGAGCAGGAATACCTTTTCCCCTCTTTTAGGTCAGGCCCTTCCTTGTGGTGTTTGTCGTAGTAAATCGCTGCCTTCATATTCATGAAGTCGATGTCTCTTGCCAATTGCTGGTGCAGTGTTTTGAGCGCCTTTGTTACTCCTTCCGCTTGTTCCGATACGGTTTCCTTGTTCCTGGGTTCGCCGTACATCTTTGGGTGGTAACCATGATTTGCATAGAATGGTGTCTCCTGCGTGGTTGCGTGTGCTGCGTTGTTGTACGCGAATTGTGCCATTGGTAGGTATTGTTCCCAATCGTTTTGTTCGTAGTTGATGTAATGTCGAAGGTACTGCTCAATGGTCTGGTTGGTTCTTTCTGTTTGACCGTTTGCTTGTGGGTGATATGCTGTTGTCAAGCGGTGATCAATCCCCATGATGTCTGTCAACGATTTCCAAAATTTTGACGTAAAGAGCTTATCTCTGTCCGACGTGATCTTCTGCGGCATCCCATGATTGGCGATGATGTGGTGCAGTAGCACGTAAGCCATGTCTTGTGCCGTCATTGTGCTCTTCGTTGGTACGAGCTGGATGTATTTTGTCAATCTGTCCGTGATGACAGTGATCATATCCCATCCTCGGGATTCTGGTAGTGGTCCAACAAAGTCCACCGTTATCCATTCCCATGGTCGTTTTGGTGCGTCCGGTGACTGCATCTTCCCATAGGGTTGGTGCCTCGCAGGCTTGTCCCGTATACAGGTATCACAATTTCGAATGTAACCCTGTACGGTTTTTCGCATGTTAGGCCAATAATAGTTCCGAGTGATTTGTTCACATGTTTTCTCGGTTCCGAAGTGTCCTTGAAGTGGTTCGTCGTGGTGCATTCTGATGATCTCTTGTCTCATACAGTAAGGTATGTAGATGAGTCCATGCATGTAGACTAATCCGTCTTCGTCTGTGACCAATTTGTCGCTGTCTGCTGAGTTGTTCAGCATCTCTTGAATGGTTTTGTCTTGTTTTGTTTCGTGGATCAACTTGTCCAATAGATCGTCCTTGATCTCCATGGTTCCTGCCAGTTGTTGATGGTTGTATGTCAATGATCCATCTTTATGTTGCTTGAGGATCGCAGGTTCGATGATTTTGTTCTTTAGCTCATAGTCCGGTCGTCGACTCAGCGCGTCGGCTTGGCCGTTCTCACTGCCTTTGCAATGTTGGATTCTGAAATCATACTGCGATAGTGTTTCTGACCATCTTGCCTGTCTCCGCGTCAACTCTTTGGTTGTCGTAAAGAAGGTAAGGTTCTTGTGGTCCGTTCTGACGATGACTTGTTGCTTTGCTCCTTCGAGGTAGACTCTCCATGTTTTGAATGCGGTGACGATTGCCAATAGTTCCTTGTCGTGGATGTCGTAGTTTAGTTCCGCTTGGATCAATTTCCTTGAATGGAACGCGACTGGTTTTGGCTTGCCGTCGTCTCCTGGTTGAGTCATTCTCATCCCGATAGCGTAGTCTGAAGCGTCTGTCTCAATCGTTGTTTCTTTCTCTGGGTCGTGTTGCATCAAGACTGGTGCAATGGTGAGTTGGTGTTTGATGTCTTCAAATGCTTTCTGACAGTCGTCTGTCCAGTTGAAGTCCTCTGTTTTCTTCATCAGGTTGAAGAGTGGTCCTAGCTTGTGCACGTAGTGATAGACAAATCTTCTGTAGTAGTTTACTAATCCCATGAATTGTTGTAGTTCTTTGAGATTTCTTGGTCGTGGCCAGTCCCTGACTGCCTGAACTTTGTTTTTGTCGGTATGGATTCCCTCCGTGGATATCCAATGTCCTAGAAAGTCTGTTTCTGTGACGTGGAACTCGCACTTCTTCAATTTGCATCGTAGTTTGGCGATTCGTAGCTTCCGTAGCACTTGTTTGACGTGTATCTTGTGTTCTTCGAGATTCTTCGAGAAGATAAGGATGTCGTCGAGGTATGCGATGACGAACGTATCCAGTAGTTCTCCTAGTACTTCATTGATGAATCTCTGAAATGATGCTGGTGCGTTGGTGAGACCGAATGGCATGACCAAATATTCATAGTGGCCATATTTTGATCTGAATGCCGTTTTCCATTCGTCTCCTTTAGCGATGCGTAGCCTATTGTATGCGTCGGTGATGTCGAGTTTCGTGAAGATCTTAGCTCCTTTGAGTTTGTCTTGTATTTCCGTGATTAATGGTAACGCGTGTCTGTCTTTGATCGTGACTTGGTTGAGTGGTCTGTAGTCCACACATAGTCGTAGGCTTCCATCTTTCTTTGGTACAAACAGGACGCCGTGTCCTGCCGGTGATTTTGATGGTCGAATTGTTCCTTTCGCTAGTTGTTCCTCAATGTACGCTCGTAGCGTTTGTGATTCCCTTTCTGACATTGGGTAGATTTTCCTGCATGCCACTTGCTTTCCTTCTTCGATTGGAATAGTGTGGTCGTGTGGCCCATGCTCTGGTAGTTCGGGGTTTTCGGGTTGCTCGAATAGTTCCCTGAATCTTCCGTAATCCTGCGGTACGACAATCTGTTCTGTTGCCGCTAATACTTGCACTTCGATGTTGCTGGTGTTGAGTCCCTCACCCGTAGGTCTCTCGGTGACTTCTCCCAGTGTCGTGATTTCACAATAGTTTGTCGCTGTGTCCGGTGCCCACCCCGGTAGTGTTATTAACCAATCTCGGTGACTTGGCTTTGTCGCTGCCAACACTCGTGTCGCATGGTCGTCGTTAGGTTCACCTCTAAACCTCTTAGCCGATACTCGGGCTCCTTGCTCCTGAGTATGCCGTTGGGACTCAGACACCCCTGTCGTCTGTCCTTGTTTTGGGCAATTGCAATTCGTAAACTGAAGACTGCCTGTCTTCCAGTTGATTTCTGGGTTGTGATCCCTGAGCCATGGGATCCCCAATACTATATCGTACCGTCCTAACCGTGTCACGTCGAAGTTTATTCGTTCGAAATGACCGAATACAACCATAGGAGTCGGTCCCGATTCGACTGTAAGGTGGTTTCCTAAGTTTTCACCGTTCAGTCCTGCGATAGGTTCTGGGTTGGCTTTTCTGATGCCTTCGATGCCCAGTTTCTGTTGGAATTGAGGGTCCATGAAGTTGCCCGTTGCTCCGGAGTCAAGCATCACTTTGGCTGCCTGTCCGTGCACTCGTGCAATAAACTTGATATGGGTTCCCCATCCTGTTGCTGCGATCTGTTTTTTGTTTCGCCAATTTGGTGCTCGCTCGTATGGCGGTAGTTGTGGTAGGTAAGTGCTGATGAACTTGTCGTCGTAGTGCGTCCTGCACTTGTCATCGTAGCACTGCATCCATGCCATGTATTTGTGGTGTGGGTGATGCGGGTAACTCCTACAAGAACACTGTAGGTCCCAACATGGGCACGTTGTTCCCCATCCATCCACGCTCTTTGGCATTTTTGGCGAGTATCCTGACGCTGCCTTTTCTGCGTCATGCAGTCGGCAATGTTTGTCGTAGCACACTATCCATGGTAGTTCCTTGTGCCGTGGGTGCGTCCTAAAATGGGCACATAAGCACCATTCATAGTCGCAGTATCCATGTGGGTTGGAACGTCGTTTGTGCTCGAGTTTCGCGAGTTCGTCATGGTACCAGGTGTTGTCTTTCTGACACTGCGCGCACCATGTTCCTGAATGTTGCGCGTGCTTCCATCGGTGTGTTTCCCATGATTCGTTGGTTTTTTCCCAGCATTCTAGGTTCCAGTGGGTGCAATCCCTGACCCTGCTGCGGATGTTTGCCTCGATGGCTCCGTTGAGCTCTTTGATTCTGTTGGTCACAATTGATTGCTTCCTTAGCTTGACCAATGCTCGTGCGACGTCCCGTGCGTCGGCTTCTTCGCAATATCCTTCTGCGGTTTTCTCTGGTTCTAGGGGATTTTGAGGTGTATCAGTCTCTAAGCTCAGCCTTGGGCCTCTCGCTTGAGTACCGAATTCTTCGTCGAGCGGATCGATATCGTCCCAGACTATACTAGGAAATTCGTCCTTTTCGACTGGCTCATTTGTGCTGATGGCTTTATCGGACCCATCCGTTCTTGCGTGGAATTTGTCGCTTCCGCTGTTGGACTCCACCGTCCCTTTCTCTTCGTTAGGATGGCTTTGATCCTCTATGTCGTAGTCGTTGTCGTCGCTCCACCAATGATCGCTTAGATCCGTGGGTTCGTTTGACCAATCGATTTCGTAGGTTGCGCATAATTTCTTGGCTGGTGGGTCCGCCTTGGACCTTTTGCCCTTATCGCTGTTCTGAGCACCTTTGGCTCCTTCACGGGTAGCCTTCAACTGCTTCCTTGGTTCCCTATTGTTGTTTTTCTGTTGTTGGCCCGATCGGCATTCCCTTGCCATGTGGCCTTGTTTTCCGCAATTGTAGCATGCTCTGTCGTTTCGACGTCGTTCCCTTTCTTCCTTAGGGATTTCTCGGTGTTGAGCTGCGTCTAGCTCCATTGGTTGTAGCCCATAAGGATCGCTGTATCCTTGGCTCTTTGGCTGCGCTTGTCGTTTATCATTGGCGTTGTACTGACTTGTTCTCTGGTTGCCTTGGTACCTGTTGCCTGACTGATTTTTGCGCCTAATGTTGAAGTCGAATAACTTGTTGTCGATCTTAACTGCTTGTTCGATCATCTTGCTGAGGGTTCCTGGCCGTTCCATCCAGATCAGTTTCTCTTGAACTTCTGGTTTGAGCCCTTCCTCGAATCGTGCAATATAGGTGTCGTCATCCCAATCCAACTGAGATATGACCTGCTGAAATTCTGAAGCATACTGGCTGACTGATTTGAACTGTCGTAGTCGCCACAATCTTCGTTCTGCGTTTCGAACCGCATCGATGTCCCCGAATGTCGTACGGAGTCGTTCCTTGAAGTTGTTATAGCTCTTGAACACTTCTTTGGTTTCGTCGCCTCGATCGTTTTCGGTGTTGTCCTGGAAGTCCCTGATGTAGGGTTCGAACCAATCGAACGCTGGACCCTTCAGGTACGTGGCGGCGAATACAATTTTGTCGGATTCGGCGGCGAGTCTCTCTCCGTTCATCTTCATGTACATGTCCATTTGCGTTAGGAATGCACGAAGCTTAGAACGAGTGCCGTCGAATGCCTCTGGTGGTTTAACCTTGACAGTGCGGGTCGCAAGTCGCCCCTCTAAGGTTGCGATATGCGCCTGCAGTTGCTCGATCATGCCAACGACATCTGCTGGGGTTGGTCCTGCGCTGGCGTCTCCCTGACTGCTTCCACTGCTAGTCCTAGGGGTTGGCGCGGCCGTTCTGTTGTTGTTTGACATGATGGTGTTTCGATTTGTTTTTAAGTTAACCCAAGACTCTACTCGTGCTAACTGGCGTTCAATGTGTCAAGACCCTAGGATCCCTTCTCGCTTCTGCCGTCCTAGCGTTGGTGACTTGGGTTATTCGGGGTGAAGAGCGCCCTGCGGTCTTCCTATCAGTTATCGACGAGGGGTTCTGTACTAACCCGAGGCCTCACACAGTGGCCGTGCTACTGTATCGATCGACGAGTGACCCGATGGTCCAAAGGTGACTAATAAGCGATAAGAGAAGTAAGGTGTGTCAGGTACGAAAACCTGATCACTTAGGTTGAGTGTGGGCGAGTAGAAGCTAGACTTGAAATGTATACTCAGACTTGAGAGTGTTATTGAACGCGACTAACTAAACTGTAGATACAGGCGAATGAGTGTTCTTATATATCCTTCCTTGGCTACTCCCGTGGTGACTCCTTTGTGGTCACTTCCGGAGTCGCTCCAATTATGTGTTTCCCTTGGTGCCTACTCCTCCGGCTACTCCCTGGGGGTAGGCGTGGAGTAGGTGATCGCATCACGTAGCTACTCCTCTATCTCACGTTAGGAGTAGGTGATCGTATCACGTGACTCGTAGTCATCTTTGTGCAAGGGTTCCGATCCTTATGTCAATCGATTGGCGTCGGGCTTCTGCCTGGCTGTGCCGCCTTTCGTGGGGTATTAACCTCGTTGGGTTTCCGTAACACATGATTAGTTTTATTCTTGAAATTATAAGATTAATAAATATAAATCTTCTCTTTTATCTTAAAATCTTCTTAAAGAAATATAAGAATAATATTAACCTGTCTATATTTATAGTTATATATTATTATAATAATAAAGAATAATCTTATAATAATTAGTTTTATAATTAGTAAGAATATCTTATAAAAATTAATATTATATACTTAGCTAAATCCTTTAATAACCTAGCAGGTCTTGAACTTGCAGATCTTATTATCTATTATTAACTTAATCTTATATATTTACCTACCTTATATAAGCTTGTAGTCTATAAGTAAATTAATAAGTATCTAGATCTTCTATTTAATTAGATTATTAAATTCCTTCTTTATTATTACCTACTAATCCTTTATATATAGGCCCTTGGTTATTTTCTTAAATAATAATAACTTAATAACTAAGTTATAAGCTTGCCTGTAATAATAGTCTAATCTAGAGAATTACTTACTTATAATATATAATCTTTATATACTTATTATTATCTATTTTATTATATATTTCTTTTCTTTAAGTATATATTTTAAATAGTTTATATAATAATAGGCTAGCAGATCATCTGTGAGATATTTAATTAATAGTTTTATTATATTTATTAAGACTAGTATAAGAGAAAGGGCTACTAGAAAAGAGTTTAGGATTATTAGATAATTATTTAATATATTAATAATATTATCTTTAGAATTACTTGTAATCTTATTAAGATTATATATTAGTATTTTAATCTCTAGAAGAATAATCTATTTCTTATAATTATTATTAGGATTACTATATAATTTAGGATTAGTACTCTTATTAATATAAATATTTTATATATAGTATAACTTCTTGATTTTCAAGATAAATATATTATACTACTTATTATAGCTAGTATAGTCTAGAAAGATATATTTCTAAGCTCTTGAGTTAATCTTAGTAATATATTTATAATTTCTTATTTCTTACAGGATTACAAGCTAGCAAGTTAACCTGATAATATATAGATACTTAGTTAATAGTAGCTTTTTAAACCTTATCTCCTATAATATAATATTTAATACTTTATAGAGTAAGATATTAATAATAAATATTATTAACTTTATAACAGGCGCCCAGAGATTTCTAGGAATAGACTTATTTATTATAATTATATAAATCTTTATAAGAATTATATAATTATATCTCTCTGGTACCCTATTCTATGTGTGAGTATATAAAATAATTAAAAGCTATTTAATATATCTCTGCTTGGTTTAATTCTTAATCTACTTATTAATAAATTCTAGCCTGTTATTAATATAAAAATCAAGTACTTTATGCCTGTGATATTTCTTTATTTTAATATAATATTTAATATAATACTTTATCTTATTTAGCAGCTTGTAGAGTCTAATAATAATAAAATACTTATATTAATTAATATAAATAATCTAGTATTTAAATTCTTGACTATAAGATAGTAATAATTCTTTTTCTTTACTACTAATATTAATAAATATATACTATCTATACTTTATTACTAGTATTATTTTTAGCTTTCTTATAATAATTATAATATTTACTTTCTAATAGGGTTTATAGATATAATATAAGATTATAAGTCTCTTGATATTTATATCCTCTACTATTTTAGCTACTTTAATAATATTTAATATAAATAAATAATTAAAGTAATAGTATTAGGTGATAAGATTTACTTACTTCTTATTTAACTTTATTATAGTATTATTTATATCTGAGTCTATAAAGGGATCTTGATATACTTACTTAGCTATTATAAGCTTATTCTTAACTTCCTTTTTCAAGATATTAGTTATTATATCTTATATTTCCTGTAATAAGGTCTTATATTATAAAAATATCTTCTTAATATTTTTTATGATTTTATATTTATAAAATAGCTTAGCAGGTTCTAAAGTATCTAAAACTTGTAGGATATACATGTTTTATATAATATTATTATATTTAATAATTATATTAGTCTTAACATGCAAGATTATTACTTTTATAAATAAGAGATTAATTCTCAAGCTCTTATAATTTAGTTTTATTATCTTAAGAAGATTTACTACTATTTCTAATATATATAGAATATTTATAAGTATAAATTTAAATACTAAGTTTAAATATTTAAGAAGTAATTTAATATCTTTTTTATAGGTTAAGTAGACAAGCTGATTAGTTATTATTATAATACTATATTAACATGATTACTTTATACTAGTAATAAAATATTCTTATAATATTATAAGATAAGTAGTTACTCTTAAATCTATAATCTAGTCTCATGACTTGAGATATTAGTATTTTTAGATTTTTATAATATTAACCTTTATTATATTAATATTCTTATTATTAGTAATCTTGCTATTAATAGCTTTTATTATATATATAAATTAACTAGTTAATTATATATATTTTATAATTATTAGTAATTCTTCTAGATTCTTATTATATACTTTTATTAGTTATTTTCTTATATTTATTCTTTATATAAGAGGGATACTTGTCAGGATATAATTTCTAGTAATTCTTATTATTATAACTAGGCTTTTTATAATATTAGTACTTTTAGCTATTCTTTTATTTAGTATTAGATTTATTATCTTTAGCTAACTTCTTTTTCTTTATTAACTACTTACCCTTCTTAGCCTTGACTAGATTAATATTAGATATATTAAATTTTATATATATCTCTTTTTATAAAAGGATTTAAATAATATTATTAAATATTATTATTACTTTATTATATTAATTATTAAGATAAAAGATTAGGAATATTTCCTAAACTTCTCTAAGATTATAAAATAGAAATTATATTCTTATATTCTTTAAAAGCTTCTTACTTTTAATAAGACTAGTATTAAACTTATTTAATATCTCTAAGAGTTTTAAGATATAATCCTGTACTCTCTTATAATTATTATATTATATTTATATAATAATTTATAGGCTCTTAAAAGACTATATATTTATAGTAATATAATACTTCTATCTTAGAGTATCCTATATTTTCTTTAAAAAATCTAGATTAATAACTTTATAATAGATTAATACTAATAAAGTTATATATATCATGCTATAAGTCTTTTTATTTAGATTATTTTACTTTCTCTATTATTCTTATTCTTTAATAATCTTTATAGCAGTAGATACTT
>NW_020194369.1:0-11585 GCF_002847485.1 Aspergillus campestris IBT 28561
CCCCGTACCGACATCGCAATCATATCATCAAATCGACATTACTATCGCATGGCACCCTGCATCAGCTGCTGCCGCAGCACCATGATCTGACTCCGCTCCATTGGCGGAGCGCATCGATCGCCGCCTGCGGCATGCTAAGTACCTGCTGCAGGAGCTCTTCTTGCCCGGGCATCGATGGAGCTGCAGGGGCTGCCGCCGGTGCGGCAAAAGGCGTGCCGACCATTGGGGGGTGGAGACCTGGCCCGGAACGGCCGAGAAGGGCTGGAAGGGCTGCGCAGCCGGAGGAGGGGCTGCCGCTGCTGGTTGCGCCGCTTGTTCCACCACTGAGCCGAGCGTGCTGTAGTCGACGAGGTTCATTAGGAGCATAGCCTGGAACATCGCGTATGATAGTTGAGGCGCCTGGCGCAGAAGCTCTGCGGCTCGAACCGGGTCCGCCATCGACAGGGACTTCATCTGGGAGAGGACATCGAGAAGCTGGTTGGGGGCGAGCGAGGAGAGTGTTTGGGAGATGGCGTTCGGGCAGTCCAGATGCGGGGGCAATTCCACGCCGGGTGGCAGGGGAGGCAGCGGCGCAGATTGCTGCTGCGCGCCTGATTGACCGTCTTGGCCCTGGAGCTGCACGTTCGGCGCGGCTGAGAGTAGTCCGGCGGGACAGAGTCCTTCTCGTTGTTGTGCGGCCAATCCACGCGTATTTTGCGGCCCATGATCTCGTAATCGTTCAAATTGCGCACTGCGGAGGCCGCCGCGTCGCATCGGCAAAGTCGGCAAATCCATATCCTTTTGGGCTTTCCAGTATCGGGGTTCATCATCAAGCGAAATTTGGTGACCGTGCCGGCAGAGCTCAGGATATCTTTGACCTGTTCCTCGGTGAGATCTGTTGCGTGGTTAGTTGAGGTTGCTGGGGAAGTGACTCATAGATAGAACATACTGTACGGAATATTCCCGAGGAACACGCTCTTCCCAGCTCTTTCAGGAGCCATCTTGCCAGATAATCCGACAGATATTCACAGCTAGTTGTTGAGCAGGAGAAAAGAGCGCGGCGGAGTGTTTGACCAGAATTGGACAGAACGCGGGGGAAAAGGTGGGAGTAAGGCTCGTATGGTTGCAGTCAGTTACGCCCTTTCAACAGGCAGTCAAGCAACAAAGAATATGAAATGTACGCCAACAGCAGAAAGCAGAAGCAAGAGATGGACGAAGCATGAAGCCGAAGAATAGAATCCCGACGCAAGAGAGGCTAGATCGGCCGCCCGATCCGGCAGGCGGTGAGGGAATGAGCTGAATTGCCGGAGAGAACCTCAACTCCACTCCTTCCTCACTCCTCCGTCCGTCTCCTCCTCCACGCTCCAGTCATCTTCATCCTTTCCCTCCCCACACTATCATCAATGTCTCGCATTCCGAAGGACCAGATGCAGAAGCTTCAGATGATGCTGAAGAAGACCGGGTCTGGTGGAGGCTTCGGTGGTTTCCCCACGGGCGGTGGTCAAGGCGGCGGAAAGTTCTGGGGAACTGTCCCTTGGTCGGCATTGGATCTTATGTCGTGTCGGACTCGCTCTTCAACGGTATTGGGCCCCTGTTCATGATTGACTCTTGGTCAATCCGATAAAGAAATGTTACTGACTGGTCCCGAATCTAGTGGACGGTGGTCACCGTGCGATCAAATACTCCAGGGTAGGCGGTGTTAAGAAGGAGATCTACAGTGAAGGTATGCGATAATCCGAGAAAATCACAATACAAGGAGGGGTATCTGACTTGTCTACTCTGATAGGAACCCATTTCCGAATTCCCTGGTTCGAAACGCCCGTCATCTACGATGTGCGCGCAAAGCCGCGCAACATCGCTTCCCTGACCGGTACCAAGGACCTGCAGATGGTCAACATCACCTGCCGTGTTCTGTCCAGACCCCGTGTCGACGCTCTCCCACAGATCTACCGCACCCTTGGCAACGACTTCGACGAGCGTGTTCTCCCGTCTATCGTGAACGAAGTCCTCAAGAGCGTTGTCGCGCAGTTCAACGCCAGCCAGCTGATTACCCAGCGTGAGAACGTCGCCCGACTCGTCCGGGACAACCTGGCCCGCCGTGCGGCTCGCTTCAACATTGCCCTTGACGATGTGTCTCTTACGGTACGTGATATATACGAGGTTGAACGGGATGTGTTAATATACTGACTTGTCGGCAATGGTAGCATCTGACCTTCTCCCCCGAATTCACCGCCGCTGTCGAAGCCAAGCAGGTCGCCCAGCAGGAGGCCCAACGGGCTGCGTTCCTGGTCGACAAGGCTCGCCAGGAGAAGCAGGCATTCATCGTCCGCGCCCAGGGTGAGGCCCGATCGGCGGAACTGATCGGCGACGCGATCAAGAAGAGCAAGAGCTACATCGAACTGCGGAAGATCGAGAACGCCCGACACATCGCCGCGATCTTGCAAGAGAACGGCGGCAAGAACAAGATGTACCTGGACTCGCAAGGTTTGGGGTTGAACGTGAACGCCGGAGCGGAGGACACGCGATAAACGCAGATTACCAACGAGTCTAGTTTATAGTTGGAAGCGGCGAAGCTGGTCCCTGGGGCTGGGGAATGAATTTTAATTGAGCAGCAATCTGCGTGATACAGGCGCAATTGAAGCCGCCTCGTGGGCGGTCCAGGAAGGACCCGGTCTTTTGTACAAATAGTTGTCTTCAGGATTATCGAGCAATCGGCGAAATGTTTCTCTTCTCTAAGTCGACATCAAAATACATGCGTTTTGACAGTTTTATCTATTATTGTAGGAGTTGGCTGACGGAGTGCGGTGATTGCGGGCGGAGCTGCGGGGACGAAAGCGGCGGCGGAAATTTTATATCGCTCTCACTCCACTTCAAACTTTAAGACTTGAACTGTTCTACTTCTGAGCGGTGGTATACTACAGCTATAGTTAGTAGCCATTACTGGACGAAACAGGTCAGTTCCTTTAAATCCTTCTTGGTCTAGAGAAAGAAAACCCACCACTTCCTACCCCACCTTCCTACAGACTTATCTACTACCCAAGATTCAAATTTTCTAATCACCAACCGAACCACAGCAGCAAGCACCAAACCACAAACAACAAACAACAAAGAAAAAGACAACGATATCACATACAAAAAAAAAAAAAACGGAAAAATGACCGACCCAACAACCACCATCGACGTCGACCTCGACATCCAAGAAATCCTCCTCGCAGCCTCCCAACACGACATCCCCAAACTCCGCCGTCTAATCCGCCTCACAGCCGGCGTCGCCAACCCCGCCAACGTCAAGGACCCAGAGACAGGATTCTCCCCGCTCCACGCTGCCATTTCCGCCTGTGAGCCCGACGACGATGAAGACGAGGCAGTGAACGGCGCTAGCGAACAAGCGGAGAAAGAGAAGAAAAGCGCGGCCGAGTCCGCGGCAGAGACGGTCAAGTTCCTTTTGCAGGAGGGTGCTATCTGGAATGATCTGGATTTGAATGGCGAGACGCCTGGGTGTGTGGCGAGGAGGTTGGGGTTGACTGAGGCGTATGAGATGGTTGTTGATGCGGGGTTCGGGCGGAGTTGTTGCTGAATCGGTTGGATGGGTATGAGGAGATTGAGGAGGAGGTTGAGGAGGATGAGCAAGAGGAGGGTGTTGCAGACACGGAGTCGGCTGCGCCAGCACAGGACGAAGAAGCGCCGCAGTTGGTGGAGGCAGACGCAGACGTGACGCAAGCGCGCTACCTCGACTCGAACCTCACCTTCCAGAACGACCGACTGATCGACGCCGACCGCAACGGGGTAATGATGGCGTGGGAGAGCGACATCATGAAGAAGAGCGCCGCGAAGCTGCTCCCTACGCCCGGACTGCGGGTCCTCAACGTGGGCCACGGCATGGGCATCGTGGACCAGTTCCTGCAGGACCGCCAGCCGGCCGAGCACCACATCATCGAGGCGCACGCGGACGTGGTCGCCGAGATGAAGCGGCGCGGGTGGCACCAGAAGCCTGGGGTGCGCATCCACGAGGGCCGGTGGCAGGATGTGTTGCCGGCGTTGGTGGCGGAGGGGGAGATGTTCGACGCGGTGTACTACGATACGTTTGCGGAGTCGTATGGGGATTTCCGGAGTTTTTCACGGAGCAGGTGATTGGGTTGCTGGAGCAGGAGGGACGGTGGAGTTTCTTTAATGGGATGGGGCGGATCGGCAGATTAGTTATGATGTTTATCAGAAGGTGGTGGAGATGGATCTGTTTGAGGCGGCTTTGATGTCGAGTGGGAGGAGATTGAGGTGCCCAAGTTGGAGGGTGAGTGGAGTGGCGTGCGCAGGGCGTATTGGATGGTGGATAATTATCGCTTGCCGTTGTGTAAGTATATGGATTAGTACATATATGGTTATGATACTTCATGTCTTGACAATGGACTGAATTGGACTTGACACTAGACATACAGTGTCACCTTGTGTTGACCCATGCAACATTGACATGGGTACAGTCTATTCAAACATACTACACGCTGGGAAAACGATAGAATACTGCCATGGGCTTGTTCTATGTGTAGTCCGGCCTCCGTCCATCACCGTAGATAAATACTAAAACGCCGTATATGCAATCAACCAAGGGATCCTGCCGCTCGGGTTTCTGCAATGCAAGTCGATGGGATAGAGAAAATCAACCCGCTCGCTCAACTGTCCATGCCAACTCCCTCTATACATACACCAAAGGAAAAGAAAAGAGAACCCCAGTCTAGTCTTATCATATACAATTATCAAGCCCCACCGCTAAAGCTGGATCAGATCGACCTCGGAGAAATCTGGCGGACTGCGGCTGAATATAGTGCGGCACTTGCCGTCGAGCGCCTGGTATTCGTTGCTGATCCAGATATGCTTGCTGAATCGTTGCGTGCGGTAGATCTCGTCGTCGCTGACTCCCAGATCATCGCGGGGAATCCAGATCACCGGTCGTTTGGCACGGAGGGCGTCGTGCTGGAAGGCTCGTTGGACCAGTTGATCGCGCTCGTCGGGCGTCAGATCTTCGAGCTCGTCCTGAATTCCGGCAAACAGCGCGCGGCCTGCTCGATGCGGAGAGGGGTCTTGAGACTCCGCATCCTCCGCCATATCTTCTTGGATACGCTGTATAGTCGGGACCGACGTACTTGAGCTATTCCCAAAGTACTTCGATCGTTGGTTTGGAGACCGATCGACCCATGATTGGCGCCTAGGCATCAAGCGCGCCGGGCTGACCTCTCTCTGGCTGGTCCCCCGCCCCGCGTCGGACTCGATCTGCTTCATTTCAATCTCGGGCGTTAATCCGCTCGGTTGTCGTTCTGAGGGCCACCGAGGCTCGACGACATCCGATTCGTCATCATCGCGGGCCAGCCCAAGTCGTGTCCGTTGAGCGCGCTCAAACTCCTCATCCCGACGAACAGCATCATCCTCCAGCGTGATGGGCAGATATCGGATCAGCGGCCCAAAGGCCTCATTCAGCAAGATCTGATATCCGATGGTGAGGACGAGAACGACGATCATACAGATCGCTTGACCCTCGCAGGCAACGGTGCCATCCACGTCGCGGACGAGGAAGAAGAGGCCGATCAGGCGACTTCCATCACGTAGATCCCAGTAAATAACTGGTTGATCGCCCGAGGGAACAACAGCCCGCCCGTGTCGAATCGGAATTTGGTCACGTAGAGGGTGTTGTACCGGTAGACAAACCAAAACAGGCCAAAGGTGAGCACGTTGAACACCATGATCAAGGGCGAGATGACGCAGTAGATCAGGCCAATCGACGCGAGTGTCGTGTAGACCGGGAAGAAGGTCCCCCACTGCATCTGGTTCAAGTTGGTGGTTCGGGCCCACTTCGTCCTGGCGGTGGAGTCAAACATCGGCCCGAAGATGAACCAGCTCACCAGGTTGACAATCTGCACCAGCGCACCCGCGCTCACCGACATGGCCTGCAGGATCATGTACGAGAAGAAATAGTTGCTGGACAGGGGAATGTTCTGAGCCAAGAGCTCCGGCCACGAAGTGACGTTGGTCACGTTGTTGATGATTGTGGAAAAACTGGATGAGACCGCAACCACAAGAACAGCTGGACAAACATAAACGCGAAGTAGTAGTTCTGGACCGTGAGTTCCACACCCATGCCGGTGTGAAGGCCTTGCGCGCGACACAGAAAACGCAGCATGAGAGGTAGCAACGCCATCAGGATTGCGAGAAAGAGGGCAGGCAGGATACCTTGAATGGCAGAGACCAGCCAGTTGGGTAAGGTGGCAAGCCAAGCGAGCCAGGTGAAAGCATCCTCCAGGTAGGCCAATTGCGAAAGCAATCCGTAAACGCCACGGGAACGCCCACCGACGACCATCCGCAAACGAGTGTGAGGATGCCGAAGGTTCGCAGATAACGCTCCCACCACCTGAGTGACATGTTGTCCCAGATGACGTCGTCCGGCGAGATCTCCACGATCCGGGGCGCCATCTGTTTAGGCGTGTGGTGGCTGACGGCCTGGCACGCCATATGTGCCGCTACCTGGTGGTTGAACTGGATAAAGGCTGAGTTCATCAGGGGAAACTTTTCGGGGTTCTGTTGGTCGATCTCGATTTCCAAATTCAGACGAGCGAGCTCCTTTCGGCAGTGGTCGATGGTGTCCACTTTCTTTCCCATGAGCCAGAGGGAGGGCATCCAGCTGATTCCGAATACGGGCAGGCGCATGGTCTCGCGGTCCTTGTCTTTCAGATACTTCTTCACGCCGGCTCCCCAAAGTCTTCCTTGTCAAAGTCCGCGTTGTACGCAGCTGGGTACTCATCTTCAGACACTTTCCGTTCTTTCCGATCGCTCTGGGCGTCCGCACGACTCTTTTCGCGGGCCACTGATTCCATCGAGGTCTCGTCCTGTTCATACCCGGATACTTCCTCCACGTTCGTCGGTGTCGTCGGTGTCTCGGGGCGGTCAGGGGAAGTTCATCGGGCTCCGTCTTGTTGCTCACTCTCGAATGATTTGAGGGCCGGGTCTTCCACAAGGGCGGCCTGGATTTTGTGTTTGGCGGCGTCGCCGAAGTGCTGGGTCGGTCATCCCGTTCGTTGTTTTGAAACGGATCCATGTCATCCGCCATTGTATCCGGCCATGAGCGCGACTTGCGCCGATCCTTATTATTCGACCCTTCTTGAGGGTGGGGGGGAGCTATGAGCCCGCCCCTGGGCGCCTTCTGAGCCGCCAAGGTCCCATCAGTCTTTTTGACCCCCCAAGAACGGATTTCCCGAGGTATCCCACCCGTGACCAACTGCACCCGCGGCCGCCATGGCGGGATCGAGGGGGTTCAGCCGCTTCCAGCCCCGGCGTCGGAGGCGTGCGACGACGATTGGTCACGGGTGCAAGACCTCGTTGAGGGTGTGGGCTTGGTGTGGATCACCGGAGCTGATACCAGCCTCCATGGCGAGACGGGATGCTTTTCGATCCGCGGCCTCTTTTTCCTTTTTCTGGACCTCAGCCGCACTTTTCCCCTCCTTTTTCGCCGCCGCCTTGGCCTGTTTCAACTGGGCTCTTTTGCATTTGATTACCAGTTCGGTCTCAGCGGCTTCGAGTCTCAAAGCCAGGGCATCCCGTTCCTTCACCTTTTCATTCAAATCATCGAAATTCCGGTTGATCCAAATGTTGCGGATCCCACCGGGGAAGACATCGTAGAGTGAATCGAGGGCGTCCACCGACAGCCAGCGTTCCGGGATGGCGGTTACTAGAACCGTGGTCGCCGATGCACGGAGTCGGTGTTGAGGAGATGTCAGGTAAGCCTGGCGTAGACGGATATAGCCCCGCAGCTCGTCGAAGAACACGGCACAGACATAGACGACGACAATGACGGCGATGACCAGATGGCCCCAATAGCGATGGAGTGCTCCGGGGCGACATTGCCCCAGGAGAGTCGATCCATACCCGTGACATTCCAGCGTGGACCGCTATCCGTGCCATTTTTGAACGTCTGGTCCTTGCCGTCGACCTTGGTTGAGGGGAAGAAGGATGGGTAGGATCAGCAAAGCCAGAGGTAGGAAGATTTTGAGAAGCATGCGTAGGTATCGCAGAAAGAAGTAGGCGTCGAGACCGCATTTCTGGATAAACTCGGGAGCTGGAGGTACGGAAGACGGGAACGACCCATCGAAAGAGCCCGATGGGGACGGCTCGGTACGTTCTCTGTCGGGGACCAAATATGTCCTGGGTTGACTATGAAGAAGCAATGCACGGTTAGCGATGTTGCGCGCTTCCAGATCCACCAGGGTACCAAGGAACTCACTAGATGCGGGTCAGTTTTCCTTTCAGCAGCATAAATAGGATGAATTCGACGGCAAAGACAACGATCGCCGTCGCTAACGACGCGAGGAAGGTGTTGATCGAGACTCCCGCGCTTTCTGACCGGTATGGCCTGCCTCCTCCAGGGCGGAACCCAGGTCCTTCGAGATGTTCGACATGTTCGACATGGTGATTGCAGAGGCAGTCCCCACGGGGGCGGACTCAAGCGGGTGACGGAGACAGTCGGATTAGAGAAGACCAAGTCCTACACCCAGATACAAGTAAGGGAGGTGAGACCATGCATCACGCGGTGAGAGGGTTGGGCCGATTTCAATAGTGGAAGGGCAGAAGGACAAAAAAAGTTTGGGGCGATCGATTCGGCAACACAGGCAGCGTCACCCTGAAGTAATCGAGTAACCAGGAGCGCGGAAGTGGGTAAATTTCCAGAAAGGAAAAGGAACTGAGGATAGAAAGGCAAAGAAGAAGAAAAAAGACGGAGAAAAGGAAGGAAAAGAATAGAGAAGCCTAAGAAGAGACAAATCACCACGCACTACAAAGGGTAAAAGGAAGGGTTATCAACAAAGGACATGACAGCAGTGGCACCAACTATTAAGTCCTTTCAACCATTCAGACCCGGGATGATGCCAAGTCTAATGTGAAGAAGCGCCGTTATTTGTGGAAAAGGGTTGGGTAACCTGGTGGTTCAGGGAAAAGGGGATGATCGTTCCAATTGGGCTCGGAATGACATCAAGCGCCTGCTGAAACTAGACGGTTGGCGCTTGCTTAAACCCTTTTGGCTCAAGGGTGGTCGTCCCTGATATTTTTTTTGATTTTCCTGTGATCCTTTGTGTAGGATTTCGGGGCGCTAATCGAGAGGTCGCACCTTTGTTGGTTAATTATAGCGAGCTTGTCTTTGTGACCTCCAAGATCATATTTGATTGTCCCGAGTATTTCCTGTTTGTGGGGAGTCAACATATTACCACAACCGGTCCTGATTGTTCTGTTCCCCTTCGGGTTTAGCCTCCTGGTCCCTCGTGTTTTTTCTCTTGGGTTACTTCGTTCCTGGATCGATCGAGAAACAATTGGACCGTTGGGACCCCGCTTTGTTTGGGCTTCTAGCTAAGCAAAGGTCATGGATCAATGGAAACGAGCAGCTGCATATGTGAGACGAGACGTTGGCGCTCTCTCACGAATCCTGAACCACAAAGTAGGGATGTCCGACCATGAGATATAGTAGTAAGGGGAAGGATCCCCTATTATAGACTGAGATGGACTGACAGGTCTTATATTTTTGATCTGGATGCAGTACAAGACAGATAGAGATCAGATTATCTCAAATACCAATCGCTACAATATAGAAAGAAGAATTCCCACATTGACCATCCAGACTACGGAATACACATGAGAGAGACCTCCCGAGGCCAATCTATACCACACAGCATGGATCTGAACAATAAACCCAATTTGTCTTCTACAATCAAGTGAATCCGGGGACGCTCTCGGATAACCGATCGTGTCTCAGATGGTTTCAATATATATTGAACTCGTCAGATCGTTAAGAGGCTTTCTAGTACGGAGAGGAAACTACAAATGCACAGCCAGATCGGCGGTAACTTAAAAGAAGGATCAGCATTGGACGTCCCTCGCTACGTGATCACCCCAGGGTAACAGTAGATTCGTACTTTGAGAATCTATCCTGAACCACATCCAGTAGAGCCATGGGGTTTCATGTCTGCCAGGATGAAGTCCTCCATACCCGGGGGTTTCTCTTTGATGGTTCGTCGATGCCTGCCTAATCAGGCCAAATAAACAGGGGAAAACTCGGCCTGACCATGGATGCTGATCCACGAATCGAGTGCTGATTGGACGCCACATGGGAGGCGGTGCAGGAAAGGCGGAAGACGCTTACATAAGCTAATAATCGGCATCACGTGCTTCGTGGACCATCGCGTCGTCCCAAAGAGGAAACCACTTAACGCGTCCTCGGCGGTCTGGGTCGCGTGTCACGCGTCGAGCTCCAGCATGAAAATTACTGAGGCGGAGAATGAGCCACAATCGATCAATCTCAATCTCCATTCCAACGTCAACTCGTCCCTTGGCTGCACTCCCTTCCATCCCACACCCCTTTGCTTCTTTGATTTCCTATACCCCACCAAGTTTCTCACGATTTATTTGTCCAGTCTTAAAAAACAGTCCGAGCAGCAATTCGTCCTTTAGGACCGACTCGCCATGTCTTCGCGGCCTCCTCCCGTCGAAGGGGTCGCCCAACGAGGGACTCGGCCACCGATTCTCCTGCCCGCTCAACTCGTTCTCGCCAGCAACCCCAGACCAGCAGTCCGACTCCCGGGGGAGATGACCAGTTGCAGACAACCCCTCGCGCTTCGAGACGCATCAGGGGTGAAGCCGCCGTGCCGTCGTCGTCTCCCATGTTCTTCCAGTCCTCGCCGTCGAAAGCAAACAGCAGTGCTGCTCAGACCCCGGACGCCAGGATGGATGAACCGAGCTCACCAGTGCGAGCGCCCTCGTCGATGAATGACGGGGAGACCACACCACGGGGGAATGGACAGGCGATGAGAGGTATATAAGATAAAGATCCTGACATGGCCCCTGATCACTAACCGCCGGACAGATTCGTCGCCCATTCGATACATGTCGAGCTCCAGCCCCACGCGTGCACACAGCCGTCCAGTGGGACGATCTGATATCCCCAGCAGCAGCAGCGGCCTGTTTGTGTCGTCCCGCTCCGCAACCGGTGGCCAGCGCACCGCGCCCCGCCGCAATGATCTTGACTCGGGTGGCTTCGGTCTACCCCCAGTCGTCGACGCAGAGTGTTCGTCGATGCTAACGGCATGCCGGCCGGCACTGACGAGCCCCAGTCCGACGCGACGTTCTCCAACATTCACCCGGACACCTCGGAGGCTGAAGCCCTCGGTGGCAGCTCCACCCGTGTAATCTGGGGTACGAATATCTCGATCCAGGACTCTATGTCGGCATTCAAAAGCTTCCTATACAACTTCGCCACTAAATATCGACTGTGGGGGGATGGGGCCAGTGATGACGAGACTCGCCGTATGGGCGATGCGGCCGAGGTGAAGGAGTACATCAACATGCTGAACGTGATGCGCCAACTGGGTGTCACCAGCATGAACTTGGACGCGCGGAACCTCAAGGCCTACCCGTCAACCCTCAAGCTGTGGCACCAGCTGCATGCCTACCCCCAGGAAATCATTCCCCTGATGGATCAGACCGTGAAAGACGTCATGGTGGAGCTAGCGATCAAGGAGGGGAACGTCTGAGGACTCATTCCCAGCGCAATCAGAACCATTCTCGAGACCTGAGCTCGGCTCCTC
>NW_020194370.1:0-11087 GCF_002847485.1 Aspergillus campestris IBT 28561
TCCGACAAAATTGTATTCGCCGCCACGTACCTGAAGGGTCCAGCGTTCGATTGGTTCGAACCCTACATCAGGGACTTCCAGGACAACACCGAAAACGATCGAGGCGACGAAACCAAAGAAGTGTTCAAGAGCTATAACAACTTCAAGGAACGACTCCGTACGACATTCGGGGACATCGATGCGGTTCGAAACGCAGAACGAAGATTGTGGCGACTACGACAGTTCAAATCAGTCAGCCAGTATGCTTCAGAATTTCAGCAGGTCATATCTCAGTTGGATTGGGATGACGACACCTATATTGCACGATTCGAGGAAGGCTCAAACCAGAAGTTCAAGAGAAACTGATCTGGATGGAACGGCCAGGAACCCTCAGCAAGATGATCGAACAAGCAGTTAAGATCGACAACAAGTTATTCGACTTCAACATTAGGCGCAAAAATCAGTCAGGCAACAGGTACCAAGGCAACCAGAGAACAAGTCAGTACAACGCCAATGATAAACGACAAGCGCAGCAAAGAGCCAAGGATACAGCGATCCTTATGGGCTACAACCAATGGAGCTAGACGCAGCTCAACACCGAGAAATCCCTAAGGAAGAAAGGGAACGACGTCGAAACGACAGAGCATGCTACAATTGCGGAAAACAAGGCCACATGGCAAGGGAATGCCGATCGGGCCAACAACAGAAAAACACAATAGGGAACCAAGGAAGCAGTTGAAGGGCTACCCGTGAAGGAGCCAAAGGTGCTCAGAACAGCGATAAGGCAAAAGGTCCAAGGCGGACCCACCAGCCAAGAAATTATGCGCAACCTACGAAATCGATTGGTCAAACGAACCCACGGATCTAAGCGATCATTGGTGGAGCGACGACAACGACTACGACATAGAGGATCAAAGCCATCCTACACGAAGAGAAAGGGACGGTGGAGTCCAACAGCGGAAGCGACAAATTCCACGCAAGAACGGATGGGTCCGATAAAGCCATCAGCACAAATGAGCCAGTCGAAAAGGACGAATTCCTAGTATAGTCTGGGACGATATCGATCCGCTCGACGAAGAATTCGGTACTCAAGCGAGAGGCCCAAGGCTGAGCTTAGAGACTGATACACCTCAAAATCCCCTAGAACCAGAGAAAACCGCAGAAGGATATTGCGAAGAAGCCGACGCACGGACGTCGCACGAGCATTGTCAAGCTAAGGAAGCAATCAATTGTGACCAACAGAATCAAAGAGCTCAACGGAGCCATCGAGGCAAACATCCGCAGCAGGGTCAGGGATTGCACCCACTGGAACCTAGAATGCTGGGAAAAAACCAACGAATCATGGGAAACACACCGATGGAAGCACGCGCAACATTCAGGAACATGGTGCGCGCAGTGTCAGAAAGACAACACCTGGTCCATGACGAACTCGCGAAACTCGAGCACAAACGACGTTCCAACCCACATGGATACTGCGACTATGAATGGGTGCTTATGTGCCCATTTTAGGACGCACCCACGGCACAAGGAACTACCATGGATAGTGTGCTACGACAAACATTGCCGACTGCATGACGCAGAAAAGGCAGCGTCAGGATACTCGCCAAAAATGCCAAAGAGCGTGGATGGATGGGGAACAACGTGCCCCATGTTGGGACCTACAGTGTTCTTGTAGGAGTTACCCGCATCACCCACACCACAAATACATGGCATGGATGCAGTGCTACGATGACAAGTGCAGGACGCACTACGACGACAAGTTCATCAGCACTTACCTACACAACTACCGCCATACGAGCGAGCACCAAATTGGCGAAACAAAAAACAGATCGCAGCAACAGGATGGGGAACCCATATCAAGTTTATTGCACGAGTGCACGGACAGGCAGCAAAGTGATGCTTGACTCCGGAGCAACGGGCAACTTCATGGACCCTCAATTCCAACAGAAACTGGGCATCGAAGGCATCAGAAAAGCCAACCCAGAACCTATCGCAGGACTGAACGGTGAAAACTTAGGAAACCACCTTACAGTCGAATCGGGACCGACTCCTATGGTTGTATTCGGTCATTTCGAACGAATAAACTTCGACGTGACACGGTTAGGACGGTACGATATAGTATTGGGGATCCCATGGCTCAGGGATCACAACCCAGAAATCAACTGGAAGACAGGCAGTCTTCAGTTTACGAATTGCAATTGCCCAAAACAAGGACAGACGACAGGGGTGTCTGAGTCCCAACGGCATACTCAGGAGCAAGGAGCCGAGTATCGGCTAAGAGGTTTAGAGGTGAACCTAACGACGACCATGCGACACGAGTGTTGGCAGCGACAAAGCCAAGTCACCGAGATTGGTTAATAACACTACCGGGGTGGGCACCGGACACAGCGACAAACTATTGTGAAATCACGACACTGGGAGAAGTCACCGAGAGACCTACGGGTGAGGGACTCAACACCAGCAACATCGAAGTGCAAGTATTAGCGGCAACAGAACAGATTGTCGTACCGCAGGATTACGGAAGATTCAGGGAACTATTCGAGCAACCCGAAAACCCCGAACTACCAGAGCATGGGCCACACGACCACACTATTCCAATCGAAGAAGGAAAGCAAGTGGCATGCAGGAAAATCTACCCAATGTCAGAAAGGGAATCACAAACGCTACGAGCGTACATTGAGGAACAACTAGCGAAAGGAACAATTCGACCATCAAAATCACCGGCAGGACACGGCGTCCTGTTTGTACCAAAGAAAGATGGAAGCCTACGACTATGTGTGGACTACAGACCACTCAACCAAGTCACGATCAAAGACAGACACGCGTTACCATTAATCACGGAAATACAAGACAAACTCAAGGAGCTAAGATCTTCACGAAACTCGACATCACCGACGCATACAATAGGCTACGCATCGCTAAAGGAGACGAATGGAAAACGGCATTCAGATCAAAATATGGCCACTATGAATATTTGGTCATGCCATTCGGTCTCACCAACGCACCAGCATCATTTCAGAGATTCATCAATGAAGTACTAGGAGAACTACTGGATACGTTCGTCATCGCATACCTCGACGACATCCTTATCTTCTCGAAGAATCTCGAAGAACACAAGATACACGTCAAACAAGTGCTACGGAAGCTACGAATCGCCAAACTACGATGCAAATTGAAGAAGTGCGAGTTCCACGTCACAGAAACAGACTTTCTAGGACATTGGATATCCACGGAGGGAATCCATACCGACAAAAACAAAGTTCAGGCAGTCAGGGACTGGCCACGACCAAGAAATCTCAAAGAACTACAACAATTCATGGGATTAGTAAACTACTACAGAGATTTGTCTATCACTACGTGCACAAGCTAGGACCACTCTTCAACCTGATGAAGAAAACAGAGGACTTCAACTGGACAGACGACTGTCAGAAAGCATTTGAAGACATCAAACACCAACTCACCATTGCACCAGTCTTGATGCAACACGACCCAGAGAAAGAAACAACGATTGAGACAGACGCTTCAGACTACGCTATCGGGATGAGAATGACTCAACAGGAGACGACGGCAAGCCAAAACCAGTCGCGTTCCATTCAAGGAAATTGATCCAAGCGGAACTAAACTACGACATCCACGACAAGGAACTATTGGCAATCGTCACCGCATTCAAAACATGGAGAGTCTACCTCGAAGGAGCAAAGCAACAAGTCATCGTCAGAACGGACCACAAGAACCTTACTTCTTTACGACAACCAAGAGTTGACGCGGAGACAGGCAAGATGGTCAGAAACACTATCGCAGTATGATTTCAGAATCCAACATTGCAAAGGCAGTGAGAACGGCCAAGCCGACGCGCTGAGTCGACGACCGGACTATGAGCTAAAGAACAAAATCATCGAACCTGCGATCCTCAAGCAACATAAAGATGGATCATTGACATACAACCATCAACAACTGGCAGGAACCATGGAGATCAAGGACGATCTATTGGACAAGTTGATCCACGAAACAAAACAAGACAAAACCATTCAAGAGATGCTGAACAACTCAGCAGACAGCGACAAATTGGTCACAGACGAAGACGGATTAGTCTACATGCATGGACTCATCTACATACCTTACTGTATGAGACAAGAGATCATCAGAATGCACCACGACGAACCACTTCAAGGACACTTCGGAACCGAGAAAACATGTGAACAAATCACTCGGAACTATTATTGGCCTAACATGCGAAAAACCGTACAGGGTTACATTCGAAATTGTGATACCTGTATACGGGACAAGCCTGCGAGGCACCAACCCTATGGGAAGATGCAGTCACCGGACGCACCAAAACGACCATGGGAATGGATAACGGTGGACTTTGTTGGACCACTACCAGAATCCCGAGGATGGGATATGATCACTGTCATCACGGACAGATTGACAAAATACATCCAGCTCGTACCAACGAAGAGCACAATGACGGCACAAGACATGGCTTACGTGCTACTGCACCACATCATCGCCAATCATGGGATGCCGCAGAAGATCACGTCGGACAGAGATAAGCTCTTTACGTCAAAATTTTGGAAATCGTTGACAGACATCATGGGGATTGATCACCGCTTGACAACAGCATATCACCCACAAGCAAACGGTCAAACAGAAAGAACCAACCAGACCATTGAGCAGTACCTTCGACATTACATCAACTACGAACAAAACGATTGGGAACAATACCTACCAATGGCACAATTCGCGTACAACAACGCAGCACACGCAACCACGCAGGAGACACCATTCTATGCAAATCATGGTTACACCCAAAGATGTACGGCGAACCCAGGAACAAGGAAACCGTATCGGAACAAGCGGAAGGAGTAACAAAGGCGCTCAAAACACTGCACCAGCAATTGGCAAGAGACATCGACTTCATGAATATGAAGGCAGCGATTTACTACGACAAACACCACAAGGAAGGCCTGACCTAAAAGAGGGGGAAAAGGTATTCCTGCTCCGCAGAAATATTAAAACCAAACGACCAAGTCAGAAACTTGACCACCAAAAATTGGGACCATTCATCATCGAAAAGAAATTGGGAACAGTCAATTATCGGCTAAAGCTACCAGAATCAATGCGCCGCATACACCCAGTCTTTCATGTCTCATTATTTGGAACCAGCGCCGAAAGAAAGCCAAATCGCGACAAATGTGGAAATCGACGAAAGCATCGAACAAGAGTACGAAGTCGAGAAAATCCTAAGAGACAAACGAGTCAGCGGAAAACCACTTTACTTGGTCAAATGGAAAGGTTACGATACCTCGGAAAACACATGGGAGCCTATCGAGAATTTGACGGGCTGCCACCAGCTGGTTCGGCAATACCACCAGCAAACAAATCGACACTCGCCCAGAAAGAAGGATCGTTCATCGCCTGAGAAAAACTAGGGATGTCCGATACCGCGGCAAGTTGAGCACCGTCTTGGGCATCGGCCAGACGATCCAGCTCTTGGAGATCCTCAGCACTTAGAGGATCCTCATCATCAAGCTGCTCCATAACAAAGGAGTCATGGCCAAGCATCCGGCCACCACGATCTTTTAGAAATTGTTCTTGCTTCCTCAAACGGAGGATCTTGGACATAACTTGCGACATTTTTTGAGAATATTCGAGCCATTGCTTTTCGGCTTTAACCAAATCATCGGCCAGACGCTTCCTATCCCTCTCGAGGGATTCCCACTCTCGTTCACTATGCAACTGCTTCACACACTTCCGTCCACGACGCGTACATTCGGCACAGTTCTTGCTCTTCGAGTCCATGACACAGTCAACACCACGAGAAGAACAGGATTCGCAAGGAATATCGATAACGGAGCCAGTGGCAAGAATAGAGTTGTATTGACGAAGGCGGTTACGCTTTCGGGTATCGTTATCTACTGGCATGACGACATCAGCACAAGAAAAGGATCGATGGATTTCGGAAACTACGATCAAGGGGGAAACGCACCTTTATGAGTTTCGAGGACGAAACGCTAGAAGAGGGGGGAGTGATGTTACGGAAACCCAACGAGGTTAATACCCCACGAAAGGCGGCACAGCCAGGCAGAAGCCCGACGCCAATCGATTGACATAAGGATCGGAACCCTTGCACAAAGATGACTACGAGTCACGTGATACGATCACCTACTCCTAACGTGAGATAGAGGAGTAGCTACGTGATGCGATCACCTACTCCACGCCTACCCCCAGGGAGTAGCCGGAGGAGTAGGCACCAAGGGAAACACATAATTGGAGCGACTCCGGAAGTGACCACAAAGGAGTCACCACGGGAGTAGCCAAGGAAGGATATATAAGAACACTCATTCGCCTGTATCT
This sequence comes from Aspergillus campestris IBT 28561, assembly GCF_002847485.1. Lineage (NCBI taxonomy): Eukaryota > Fungi > Ascomycota > Eurotiomycetes > Eurotiales > Aspergillaceae > Aspergillus > Aspergillus campestris. The sequence goes on from NW_020194370.1 coordinate 6,337, forward strand.
ACAGTTTAGTTAGTCGCGTTCAATAACACTCTCAAGTCTGAGTATACATTTCAAGTCTAGCTTCTACTCGCCCACACTCAACCTAAGTGATCAGGTTTTCGTACCTGACACACCTTACTTCTCTTATCGCTTATTAGTCACCTTTGGACCATCGGGTCACTCGTCGATCGATACAGTAGCACGGCCACTGTGTGAGGCCTCGGGTTAGTACAGAACCCCTCGTCGATAACTGATAGGAAGACCGCAGGGCGCTCTTCACCCCGAATAACCCAAGTCACCAACGCTAGGACGGCAGAAGCGAGAAGGGATCCTAGGGTCTTGACATCATTGTTACGGAAACCCAACGAGGTTTAATACCCCACGAAAGGCGGCACAGCCAGGCAGAAGCCGACGCCAATCGATTGACATAAGGATCGGAACCCTTGCACAAAGATGACTACGAGTCACGTGATACGATCACCTACTCCTAACGTGAGATAGAGGAGTAGCTACGTGATGCGATCACCTACTCCACGCCTACCCCCAGGGAGTAGCCGGAGGAGTAGGCACCAAGGGAAACACATAATTGGAGCGACTCCGGAAGTGACCACAAAGGAGTCACCACGGGAGTAGCCAAGGAAGGATATATAAGAACACTCATTCGCCTGTATCTACAGTTTAGTTAGTCGCGTTCAATAACACTCTCAAGTCTGAGTATACATTTCAAGTCTAGCTTCTACTCGCCCACACTCAACCTAAGTGATCAGGTTTTCGTACCTGACACACCTTACTTCTCTTATCGCTTATTAGTCACCTTTGGACCATCGGGTCACTCGTCGATCGATACAGTAGCACGGCCACTGTGTGAGGCCTCGGGTTAGTACAGAACCCCTCGTCGATAACTGATAGGAAGACCGCAGGGCGCTCTTCACCCCGAATAACCCAAGTCACCAACGCTAGGACGGCAGAAGCGAGAAGGGATCCTAGGGTCTTGACACATTGAACGCCAGTTAGCACGAGTAGAGTCTTGGGTTAACTTAAAAACAAATCGAAACACCATCATGTCAAACAACAACAGAACGGCCGCGCCAACCCCTAGGACTAGCAGTGGAAGCAGTCAGGGAGACGCCAGCGCAGGACCAACCCCAGCAGATGTCGTTGGCATGATCGAGCAACTGCAGGCGCATATCGCAACCTTAGAGGGGCGACTTGCGACCCGCACTGTCAAGGTTAAACCACCAGAGGCATTCGACGGCACTCGTTCTAAGCTTCGTGCATTCCTAACGCAAATGGACATGTACATGAAGATGAACGGAGAGAGACTCGCCGCCGAATCCGACAAAATTGTATTCGCCGCCACGTACCTGAAGGGTCCAGCGTTCGATTGGTTCGAACCCTACATCAGGGACTTCCAGGACAACACCGAAAACGATCGAGGCGACGAAACCAAAGAAGTGTTCAAGAGCTATAACAACTTCAAGGAACGACTCCGTACGACATTCGGGGACATCGATGCGGTTCGAAACGCAGAACGAAGATTGTGGCGACTACGACAGTTCAAATCAGTCAGCCAGTATGCTTCAGAATTTCAGCAGGTCATATCTCAGTTGGATTGGGATGACGACACCTATATTGCACGATTCGAGGAAGGGCTCAAACCAGAAGTTCAAGAGAAACTGATCTGGATGGAACGGCCAGGAACCCTCAGCAAGATGATCGAACAAGCAGTTAAGATCGACAACAAGTTATTCGACTTCAACATTAGGCGCAAAAATCAGTCAGGCAACAGGTACCAAGGCAACCAGAGAACAAGTCAGTACAACGCCAATGATAAACGACAAGCGCAGCCAAAGAGCCAAGGATACAGCGATCCTTATGGGCTACAACCAATGGGAGCTAGACGCAGCTCAACACCGAGAAATCCCTAAGGAAGAAAGGGAACGACGTCGAAACGACAGAGCATGCTACAATTGCGGAAAACAAGGCCACATGGCAAGGGAATGCCGATCGGGCCAACAACAGAAAAACAACAATAGGGAACCAAGGAAGCAGTTGAAGGCTACCCGTGAAGGAGCCAAAGGTGCTCAGAACAGCGATAAGGGCAAAAGGTCCAAGGCGGACCCACCAGCCAAGAAATTATGCGCAACCTACGAAATCGATTGGTCAAACGAACCCACGGATCTAAGCGATCATTGGTGGAGCGACGACAACGACTACGACATAGAGGATCAAAGCCATCCTAACGAAGAGAAAGGGACGGTGGAGTCCAACAGCGGAAGCGACAAATTCCACGCAAGAACGGATGGGTCCGATAAAGCCATCAGCACAAATGAGCCAGTCGAAAAGGACGAATTTCCTAGTATAGTCTGGGACGATATCGATCCGCTCGACGAAGAATTCGGTACTCAAGCGAGAGGCCCAAGGCTGAGCTTAGAGACTGATACACCTCAAAATCCCTAGAACCAGAGAAAACCGCAGAAGGATATTGCGAAGAAGCCGACGCACGGGACGTCGCACGAGCATTGGTCAAGCTAAGGAAGCAATCAATTGTGACCAACAGAATCAAAGAGCTCAACGGAGCCATCGAGGCAAACATCCGCAGCAGGGTCAGGGATTGCACCACTGGAACCTAGAATGCTGGGAAAAACCAACGAATCATGGGAAACACACCGATGGAAGCACGCGCAACATTCAGGAACATGGTGCGCGCAGTGTCAGAAAGACAACACCTGGTACCATGACGAACTCGCGAAACTCGAGCACAAACGACGTTCCAACCCACATGGATACTGCGACTATGAATGGTGCTTATGTGCCCATTTTAGGACGCACCCACGGCACAAGGAACTACCATGGATAGTGTGCTACGACAAACATTGCCGACTGCATGACGCAGAAAAGGCAGCGTCAGGATACTCGCCAAAAATGCCAAAGAGCGTGGATGGATGGGGAACAACGTGCCCATGTTGGGACCTACAGTGTTCTTGTAGGAGTTACCCGCATCACCCACACCACAAATACATGGCATGGATGCAGTGCTACGATGACAAGTGCAGGACGCACTACGACGACAAGTTCATCAGCACTTACCTACCACAACTACCGCCATACGAGCGAGCACCAAATTGGCGAAACAAAAAACAGATCGCAGCAACAGGATGGGGAACCCATATCAAGTTTATTGCACGAGTGCACGGACAGGCAGCCAAAGTGATGCTTGACTCCGGAGCAACGGGCAACTTCATGGACCCTCAATTCCAACAGAAACTGGGCATCGAAGGCATCAGAAAAGCCAACCCAGAACCTATCGCAGGACTGAACGGTGAAAACTTAGGAAACCACCTTACAGTCGAATCGGGACCGACTCCTATGGTTGTATTCGGTCATTTCGAACGAATAAACTTCGACGTGACACGGTTAGGACGGTACGATATAGTATTGGGGATCCCATGGCTCAGGGATCACAACCCAGAAATCAACTGGAAGACAGGCAGTCTTCAGTTTTACGAATTGCAATTGCCCAAAACAAGGACAGACGACAGGGGGTCTGAGTCCAACGGCATACTCAGGAGCAAGGAGCCCGAGTATCGGCTAAGAGTTTAGAGGTGAACCTAACGACGACCATTCGACACGAGTGTTGGCAGCGACAAAGCCAAGTCACGAGATTGGTTAATAACACTACCGGGGTGGGCACCGGACACAGCGACAAACTATTGTGAAATCACGACACTGGGAGAAGTCACCGAGAGACCTACGGGTGAGGGACTCAACACCAGCAACATCGAAGTGCAAGTATTAGCGGCAACAGAACAGATTGTCGTACCGCAGGATTACGGAAGATTCAGGGAACTATTCGAGCAACCCGAAAACCCCGAACTACCAGAGCATGGGCCACACGACCACACTATTCCAATCGAAGAAGGAAAGCAAGTGGCATGCAGGAAAATCTACCCAATGTCAGAAAGGGAATCACAAACGCTACGAGCGTACATTGAGGAACAACTAGCGAAAGGAACAATTCGACCATCAAAATCACCGGCAGGACACGGCGTCCTGTTTGTACCAAAGAAAGATGGAAGCCTACGACTATGTGTGGACTACAGACCACTCAACCAAGTCACGATCAAAGACAGACACGCGTTACCATTAATCACGGAAATACAAGACAAACTCAAAGGAGCTAAGATCTTCACGAAACTCGACATCACCGACGCATACAATAGGCTACGCATCGCTAAAGGAGACGAATGGAAAACGGCATTCAGATCAAAATATGGCCACTATGAATATTTGGTCATGCCATTCGGTCTCACCAACGCACCAGCATCATTTCAGAGATTCATCAATGAAGTACTAGGAGAACTACTGGATACGTTCGTCATCGCATACCTCGACGACATCCTTATCTTCTCGAAGAATCTCGAAGAACACAAGATACACGTCAAACAAGTGCTACGGAAGCTACGAATCGCCAAACTACGATGCAAATTGAAGAAGTGCGAGTTCCACGTCACAGAAACAGACTTTCTAGGACATTGGATATCCACGGAGGGAATCCATACCGACAAAAACAAAGTTCAGGCAGTCAGGGACTGGCCACGACCAAGAAATCTCAAAGAACTACAACAATTCATGGGATTAGTAAACTACTACAGAAGATTTGTCTATCACTACGTGCACAAGCTAGGACCACTCTTCAACCTGATGAAGAAAACAGAGGACTTCAACTGGACAGACGACTGTCAGAAAGCATTTGAAGACATCAAACACCA
>NW_020194371.1:0-10912 GCF_002847485.1 Aspergillus campestris IBT 28561
CCCATCCTCGGGATTCTGGTAGTGGTCCAACAAAGTCCACCGTTATCCATTCCCATGGTCGTTTTGGTGCGTCCGGTGACTGCATCTTCCCATAGGGTTGGTGCCTCGCAGGCTTGTCCCGTATACAGGTATCACAATTTCGAATGTAACCCTGTACGGTTTTTCGCATGTTAGGCCAATAATAGTTCCGAGTGATTTGTTCACATGTTTTCTCGGTTCCGAAGTGTCCTTGAAGTGGTTCGTCGTGGTGCATTCTGATGATCTCTTGTCTCATACAGTAAGGTATGTAGATGAGTCCATGCATGTAGACTAATCCGTCTTCGTCTGTGACCAATTTGTCGCTGTCTGCTGAGTTGTTCAGCATCTCTTGAATGGTTTTGTCTTGTTTGTTTCGTGGATCAACTTGTCCAATAGATCGTCCTTGATCTCCATGGTTCCTGCCAGTTGTTGATGGTTGTATGTCAATGATCCATCTTTATGTTGCTTGAGGATCGCAGGTTCGATGATTTTGTTCTTAAGCTCATAGTCCGGTCGTCGACCAGCGCGTCGGCTTGGCCGTCTCACAGCCTTTGCAATGTTGGATTCTGAAATCATACGCGATAGTGTTTTCTGACCATCTTGCCTGTCTCCGCGTCAACTCTTTGGTTGTCGTAAAGAAGGTAAGGTCTCTGTGGTCCGTTCTGACGATGACTTGTTGCTTTGCTCTTCGAGGTAGACTCTCCATGTTTTGAATGCGTGACGATTGCCAATAGTTCTTGTCGTGGATTCGTATCTTAGTTCCGCTTGATCAATTTCCTTGAATGGAACGCACTGGTTTTGGCTGCCGTCGTCTCCTGGTTGAGTCATTCTCATCCCGATAGCGTAGTCTGAAGCGTCTGTCTCAAATCGTTGTTTTTCTCTGGGGTCGTGTGCATCAAGACTGGTGCAATGGTGAGTTGGTGTTTGATGTCTTCAAATGCTTCTGACAGTCCGTCTGTCCAGTTAAGTCCTCTGTTTTCTTCATCAGGTTGAAGAGTGGTCCTAGCTTGTGCACGTAGTGATAGACAAATCTTCTGTAGTAGTTTACTAATCCCATGAATTGTTGTAGTTCTTTGAGATTTCTTGTCGTGGCCAGTCCTGACTGCCTGAACTTTGTTTTGTCGGTATGGATTCCCTCCGTGGATATCCAATGTCCTAGAAAGTCTGTTTCTGTGAACTGGAACTCGCACTTCTTCAATTTGCATCGTAGTTTGGCGATTCGTAGCTTCCGTAGCACTTGTTTGACGTGATCTTGTGTTCTTCGAGATTCTTCGAGAAGAAAGGATGTCGTCGAGGTATGCGATGACGAACGTATCCAGTAGTGTCTCCTAGTACCTTCATTGATGAATCCCTCTGAAATGATGCGGTGGTGGTTGGTGAGACCGAATGGCATGACCAAAATATCATGTGGCCATATTTTGATCTGAATGCCGTTTTCCATTCGTCCTTTAGCGATGCGTAGCCTATTTGTATGCGTCGGTGATGTCGAGTTTCGTGAAGATCTTAGCTCCTTTGAGTTTGTCTTGTATTTCCGTGATTAATGGGTAACGCGTGTCTGTCTTTGATCGTGACTTGGTTGAGTGGTCTGTAGTTCCACACATATCGGTAGGCTTCCATCTTGTCTTTGGTACAAACAGGACCCGTGTCCTGCCGGTGATTTTGAGGTCGAATTGTTCCTTTCGCTAGTTGTTCCTCAATGTAGCTCGTAGCGTTTGTGATTCCCTTTCTGACATTGGGGTAGATTTTCCTGCATGCCACTTGCTTTCCTTCTTCGATTGGAATAGTGTGGTCGTGTGGCCATGCTCTGGTAGTTCGGGGTTTTTCGGTTGTCTGAATAGTTCCCTGATCTTCCGTAATCCTGCGGTACGACAATCTGTTCTGTTGCCGCTAATACTTGCACTGTTCGATGTTGCTGGTGTTGAGTACTCACCCGTAGGTCTCTCGTGACTTCTCCAAGTGTCGTGATTTCACATAAGTGGTTGTCGCTGTGTCCGGTGCCCACCCCGGTAGTGTTATTAACCAATCTCGGTGACTTGGCTTTGTCGCTGCCAACACTCGTGTCGCATGGTCGTCGTTAGGTTCACCTCTAAACCTCTTAGCCGATACTCGGGCTCCTTGCTCCTGAGTATGCCGTTGGGACTCAGACACCCCTGTCGTCTGTCCTTGTTTTGGGCAATTGCAATTCGTAAACTGAAGACTGCCTGTCTTCCAGTTGATTTCTGGGTTGTGATCCCTGAGCCATGGGATCCCCAATACTATATCGTACCGTCCTAACCGTGTCACGTCGAAGTTTATTCGTTCGAAATGACCGAATACAACCATAGGAGTCGGTCCCGATTCGACTGTAAGGTGGTTTCCTAAGTTTTCACCGTTCAGTCCTGCGATAGGTTCTGGGTTGGCTTTTCTGATGCCTTCGATGCCCAGTTTCTGTTGGAATTGAGGGTCCATGAAGTTGCCCGTTGCTCCGGAGTCAAGCATCACTTTGGCTGCCTGTCCGTGCACTCGTGCAATTAAACTTGATATGGGTTCCCCATCCTGTTGCTGCGATCTGTTTTTTGTTTCGCAATTTGGTGCTCGCTCGGTATGGCGGTAGTTGTGGTAGGTAAGTGCTGTGATGAACTTGTCGTCGTAGTGCGTCCTGCACTTGTCATCGTAGCACTGCATCCATGCCATGTATTTGTGGTGTGGGTGATGCGGGTAACTCCTACAAGAACACTGTAGGGTCCCAACATGGGCACGTTGTTCCCCATCCATCCACGCTCTTTTGGCATTTTTGGCGAGTATCCTGACGCTGCCTTTTCTGCGTCATGCAGTCGGCAATGTTTGTCGTAGCACACTATCCATGGTAGTTCCTTGTGCCGTGGGTGCGTCCTAAAAATGGGCACATAAGCACCATTCATAGTCGCAGTATCCATGTGGGTTGGAACGTCGTTTGTGCTCGAGTTTCGCGAGTTCGTCATGGTACCAGGTGTTGTCTTTCTGACACTGCGCGCACCATGTTCCTGAATGTTGCGCGTGCTTCCATCGGTGTGTTTCCCATGATTCGTTGGTTTTTTCCCAGCATTCTAGGTTCCAGTGGGTGCAATCCCTGACCCTGCTGCGGATGTTTGCCTCGATGGCTCCGTTGAGCTCTTTGATTCTGTTGGTCACAATTGATTGCTTCCTTAGCTTGACCAATGCTCGTGCGACGTCCGTGCGTCGGCTTCTTCGCAATATCCTTCTGCGGTTTTCTCTGGTTCTAGGGGATTTTGAGGTGTATCAGTCTCTAAGCTCAGCCTTGGGCCTCTCGCTTGAGTACCGAATTCTTCGTCGAGCGGATCGATATCGTCCCAGACTATACTAGGAAATTCGTCCTTTTCGACTGGCTCATTTGTGCTGATGGCTTTATCGGACCCATCCGTTCTTGCGTGGAATTTGTCGCTTCCGCTGTTGGACTCCACCGTCCCTTTCTCTTCGTTAGGATGGCTTTGATCCTCTATGTCGTAGTCGTTGTCGTCGCTCCACCAATGATCGCTTAGATCCGTGGGTTCGTTTGACCAATCGATTTCGTAGGTTGCGCATAATTTCTTGGCTGGTGGGTCCGCCTTGGACCTTTTGCCTTATCGCTGTTCTGAGCACTTTGGCTCCTTCACGGGTAGCCTTCAACTGCTTCCTTGGTTCCCTATTGTTGTTTTTCTGTTGTTGGCCCGATCGGCATTCCCTTGCCATGTGGCCTTGTTTTCCGCAATTGTAGCATGCTCTGTCGTTTCGACGTCGTTCCCTTTCTTCTTAGGGATTTCTCGGTGTTGAGCTGCGTCTAGCTCCATTGGTTGTAGCCCATAAGGATCGCTGTATCCTTGGCTCTTTGGCTGCGCTTGTCGTTTATCATTGGCGTTGTCTGACTTGTTCTCTGGTTGCCTTGGTACCTGTTGCCTGACTGATTTTTGCGCCTAATGTTGAAGTCGAATAACTTGTTGTCGATCTTAACTGCTTGTTCGATCATCTTGCTGAGGGTTCCTGGCCGTTCCATCCAGATCAGTTTCTCTTGAACTTCTGGTTTGAGCCCTTCCTCGAATCGTGCAATATAGGTGTCGTCATCCCAATCCAACTGAGATATGACCTGCTGAAATTCTGAAGCATACTGGCTGACTGATTTTGAACTGTCGTAGTCGCCACAATCTTCGTTCTGCGTTTCGAACCGCATCGATGTCCCCGAATGTCGTACGGAGTCGTTCCTTGAAGTTGTTATAGCTCTTGAACACTTCTTTGGTTTCGTCGCCTCGATCGTTTTCGGTGTTGTCCTGGAAGTCCCTGATGTAGGGTTCGAACCAATCGAACGCTGGACCCTTCAGGTACGTGGCGGCGAATACAATTTTGTCGGATTCGGCGGCGAGTCTCTCTCCGTTCATCTTCATGTACATGTCCATTTGCGTTAGGAATGCACGAAGCTTAGAACGAGTGCCGTCGAATGCCTCTGGTGGTTTAACCTTGACAGTGCGGGTCGCAAGTCGCCCTCTAAGGTTGCGATATGCGCCTGCAGTTGCTCGATCATGCCAACGACATCTGCTGGGGTTGGTCCTGCGCTGGCGTCTCCCTGACTGCTTCCACTGCTAGTCCTAGGGGTTGGCGCGGCCGTTCTGTTGTTGTTTGACATGATGGTGTTTCGATTTGTTTTTAAGTTAACCCAAGACTCTACTCGTGCTAACTGGCGTTCAATGTGTCAAGACCCTAGGATCCCTTCTCGCTTCTGCCGTCCTAGCGTTGGTGACTTGGGTTATTCGGGGTGAAGAGCGCCCTGCGGTCTTCCTATCAGTTATCGACGAGGGGTTCTGTACTAACCGAGGCCTCACACAGTGGCCGTGCTACTGTATCGATCGACGAGTGACCCGATGGTCCAAAGGTGACTAATAAGCGATAAGAGAAGTAAGGTGTGTCAGGTACGAAAACCTGATCACTTAGGTTGAGTGTGGGCGAGTAGAAGCTAGACTTGAAATGTATACTCAGACTTGAGAGTGTTATTGAACGCGACTAACTAAACTGTAGATACAGGCGAATGAGTGTTCTTATATATCCTTCCTTGGCTACTCCCGTGGTGACTCCTTTGTGGTCACTTCCGGAGTCGCTCCAATTATGTGTTTCCCTTGGTGCCTACTCCTCCGGCTACTCCCTGGGGGTAGGCGTGGAGTAGGTGATCGCATCACGTAGCTACTTCCTCTATCTCACGTTAGGAGTAGGTGATCGTATCACGTGACTCGTAGTCATCTTTTGTGCAAGGGTTCCGATCCTTATGTCAATCGATTGGCGTTCGGGCTTCTGCCTGGCTGTGCCGCCTTTCGTGGGGTATTAACCTCGTTGGGTTTCCGTAACATCACTCCCCCCTCTTCTAGCGTTTCGTCCTCGAAACTCATAAAGGTGCGTTTCCCCCTTGATCGTAGTTTCCGAAATCCATCGATCCTTTTCTTGTGCTGTGTCGTCATGCCAGTAGATAACGATACCCGAAAGCGTAACCGCCTTCGTCAAATAACTCTATTCTTGCACTGGCTCGTTATCGATATTCTTGGAATCCTGTTCTTCTCGTGGTGTTGACTGTGTCATGGACTCGAGAGCAAGAACTGTGCCGAATGTACGCGTCGTGGGACGGAGTGTGTGAGCAGTTGCATAGTGAACGAGAGTGGGAATCCCTCGAGGAGGGATAGGAAGCGTCTGGCCGATGATTTTGGTTAAGCCGAAAGCAATGGCTCGATATTCTCAAAAATGTCGCAAGTTATGTCCAAGGATCCTCCGTTTGAGGAAGCAAGACAATTTCTAAAAGATCGTGGTGGCGGATGCTTTGGCCATGGTACTCCTTTGTTATGGAGCAGCTTGATGATGGAGGATCCTCTAAGTGCTGGGGATCTCCAAGAGCTGGATGTCTGGCGATGCCAGACGGTGCTCAACTTGCCGCGGTTATCGGACATCCTAGTTTTTCTCAGGCGATGAACGATCCTTCTTTTCTGGGCGAGTGTTCGATTTGTTTGCTGGTGGTATTGCCGAACCAGCTGGTGGCAGCCGTCAAATTCTCGATAGGCTCCCATGTGTTTTCCGAGGTATCGTACCTTTTCCATTTGACCAAGTAAAAGTGGTTTTCCGTGACTCGTTTTGTTCTCTTAGGATTTTTCTCGCTTCGTACTCTTGTTCGATGCTTTTCGTCGATTTCCACATTTGTCGCGATTTGGCTTTCTTTCGGCGCTGGTTCCAATAATGAGACATGAAAGACTGGGTGTATGCGGCGCATTGATTCTGGTAGCTTTAGCCGATAATTGACTGTTCCCAATTTCTTTTCGATGATGAATGGTTTCCCAATTTTTTGGTGGTCAAGTTTTCTGACTTGGTCGTTTTGGTTTTAATATTTCTGCGGAGCAGGAATACCTTTTCCCCCTCTTTTTAGGTCAGGCCCTTCCTTGTGGTGTTTGTCGTAGTAATCGCTGCCTTCATATTCATTGAGTCGATTTTCTCTTGCCAATTGCTGGTGCAGTGTTTTGAGCGCCTTTGTTTACTCCTTCCGCTTGTTCCGATACGGTTTCCTTGTTCCTGGGTTCGCCGTACATCTTTTGGGTGGTAACCATGATTTGCATAGAATGGTGTCTCCTGCGTGGTTGCGTGTGGCTGCGTTGTTGTACGCGAATTGTGCCATTGGTAGGTATTGTTCCCAATCGTTTTGTTTCGTAGTTGATGTAATGTCGAAGGTACTGCTCAATGGTCTGGTTGGTTTCTTTCTGGTTTGACCGTTTGCTTGGTGGGTGATATGCTGTTGTCAGCGGTGATCTTCCCCATGATGTCTGTCAACGATTTCCAAATTTTGACGTAAAGAGCTTATCTCTGTCCGACGTGATCTTCTGCGGATCCATGATTGGCGATGATGTGGTGCAGTAGCACGTTAAGCCATGTCTTTGTGCCGTCATTGTGCTCTTCGTTGGTACGAGCTGGATGTATTTTGTCATCTGTCCGTGATGCAGTGTCATATCCATCCTCGGGATTCTGGTGTGGGTCAACAAAGTCCACCGTTATCCATTCCATGGTCGTTTTGGTGCGTCCGGTGACTGCATCTTCCCATGGGTTGGTGCCTCGCAGGCTTGTCCGTTACAGGTATCACATTTCGATGTAACCCTGTACGGTTTTTCGCGATGTTAGGCCAATAATAGTTCCGAGTGATTTGTTTCACATGTTTTCTCGGTTCCGAAGTGTCTTGAAGTGGTTCGTCGTTGGTGCATTCTTGATGATCTCTTGTCTCATACAGTAAGGTATGTAGATGAGTCCATGCATGTAGACTAATCCGTCTTCGTCTGTGACCAATTTGTCGCTGTCTGCTGAGTTGTTCAGCATCTCTTGAATGGTTTTGTTCTTGTTTTGTTTCGTGGATCAACTTGTCCAATAGATCGTCCTTGATCTCATGGTTCCTGCCAGTTGTTGATGGTTGTATGTCAATGATCCATCTTTATGTTGCTTGAGGATCGCGGTTCGATGATTTTTGTTCTTTAGCTCATAGTCCGGTCGTCGACTCAGCGCGTCGGCTTGGCGTTCTTCACTGCTTTGCAATGTTGGATTCTGAAATCATACTGCGATAGTGTTTCTGACCATCTTGCCTGTCTCCGCGTCAACTCTTTGGTTGTCGTAAGAAGGTAAGGTTCTTGTGGTCCGTTCTGACGATGACTTGTTGCTTTGCTCCTTCGAGGTAGACTCTCCATGTTTTGAATGCGGTGACGATTGCCAATAGTTCCTTGTCGTGGATGTCGTAGTTTAGTTCCGCTTGGATCAATTTCCTTGAATTGGAACGCGACTGGTTTTGGCTTGCCGTCGTCTCCTGGTTGAGTCTTCTCATCCCGATAAGCGTAGTCTGAAGCGTCTGTCTCAATCGTTGTTTCTTTCTCTGGGTCGTGTTGCATCAAGACTGGTGCAATGGTGAGTTGGTGTTTGATGTCTTCAAATGCTTTCTGACAGTCGTCTGTCCAGTTGAAGTCCTCTGTTTTCTTCATCAGGTTTGAAGAGTGGTCCTAGCTTGTGCACGTAGTGATAGACAAATCTTCTGTAGTAGTTTACTAATCCCATGAATTGTTGTAGTTCTTTGAGATTTCTTGGTCGTGGCCAGTCCCTGACTGCCTGAACTTTGTTTTTGTCGGTATGGATTCCCTCCGTGGATATCCAATGTCCTAGAAAGTCTGTTTCTGTGACGTGGAACTCGCACTTCTTCAATTTGCATCGTAGTTTTGGCGATTCGTAGCTTCCGTAGCACTTGTTTGACGTGTATCTTGTGTTTCTTCGAGATTCTTCGAGAAGATAAGGATTGTCGTCGAGGTATGCGATGACGAACGTATCCAGTAGTTTCCTAGTACTTCATTGATGAATCTCTGAAATGATGCTGGTGCGTTGGTGAGACCGAATGGCATGACCAAATATTCATAGTGGCCATATTTTGATCTGAATGCCGTTTTCCATTCGTTTCCTTTAGCGATGCGTAGCTATTGTATGCGTCGGTGATGTCGGAGTTTCGTGAAGATCTTAGCTCCTTTGAGTTTGTCTTGTATTTCCGTGATTTAATGGTAACGCGTGTCTGTCTTTGATCGTGACTTGGTTGAGTGGTCTGTAGTCCACACATAGTCGTAGGTTCCATCTTTCTTTGGTACAAACAGGACGCCGTTGTCCTGCCGGTGATTTTGATGGTCGAATTGTTCCTTTCGCTAGTTGTTCCTCAATGTACGCTCGTAGCGTTTGTGATTCCCTTTCTGACATTGGGTAGATTTTCTGCATGCCACTTGCTTTCCTTCTTCGATTGGAATAGTGTGGTCGTGTGGCCATGCTCTGGTAGTTCGGGGTTTTCGGGTTGCTCGAATAGTTCCCTGAATCTTCCGTAATCCTGCGGTACGACAATCTGTTCTGTTGCCGCTTAATACTTGCACTTCGATGTTGCTGGTGTTGAGTCCCTCACCGTAGGTCTCTCGGTGACTTCTCCCAGTGTTCGTGATTTCACAATAGTTTGTCGCTGTGTTCGGTGCCCACCCCGGTAGTGTTATTAACAATCTCGGTGACTTGGCTTTGTCGCTGCAACACTCGTGTCGCGATGGTCGTCGTTAGGTTCACCTCTAAACCTCTTAGCCGATACTCGGGCTCCTTGTCCTGAGTATGCCGTTGGGACTCAGACACCCCTGTCGTCTGTCCTTGTTTTGGGCAATTGCAATTCGTAAACTGAAGACTGCCTGTCTTCCAGTTGATTTCTGGGTTGTGATCCCTGAGCCATGGGATCCCCAATACTATATCGTACCGTCCTAACGTGTCACGTCGAAGTTTATTCGTTTCGAAATGACCGAATACAACCATAGGAGTCGGTCCCGATTCGACTGTAAGGTGGGTTTCCTAAGTTTTCACCGTTCAGTCTGCGATAGGTTCTGGGTTGGCTTTTCTGATGCCTTCGATGCCCAGTTTCTGTTGGAATTGAGGGTCCATGAAGTTGCCCGTTGCTCCGGAGTCAAGCATCACTTTGGCTGCCTGTCCGTGCACTCGTGCAATAAACTTGATATGGGTTCCCATCCTGTTGCTGCGATCTGTTTTTTGTTTCGCCAATTTGGTGCTCGCTCGTATGGCGGTAGTTGTGGTAGGTAAGTGCTGATGACTTGTCGTCGTAGTGCGTCCTGCACTTGTCATCGTAGCACTGCATCCATGCCATGTATTTTGTGGTGTGGGTGATGCGGGTAACTCCTACAAGAACACTGTAGGTCCCAACATGGGCACGTTGTTCCCCATCCATCCACGCTCTTTGGCATTTTTGGGCGAGTATCCTGACGCTGCCTTTTCTGCGTCATGCAGTCCATGTTTGTCGTGCACACTATCCGATGGTAGTTCCTTGTGCCGTGGGTGCGTCCTAAAATGGGCACATAAGCACCATTCATAGTCGCGCATTATCCATGTGGGTTGGAACGTCGTTTGTGCTCGAGTTTCGCGAGTTCGTCATGGTACCAGGTGTTGTCTTTCTGACACTGCGCGCACCATGTTCCTGAATGTTTGCGCGTGCTGTTCCATCGGTGTGTTTCCCATGATTCGTTGGTTTTTTTCCCAGCATTCTAGGTTCCAGTGGGTGCAATCCCTGACCCTGCTGCGGATGTTTGCCTCGATGGCTCCGTTGAGCTCTTTGATTCTGTTGGTCAATTGATTGCTTCCTTAGCTTGACCAATGCTCGTGCGACGTCCGTGCGTCGGCTTTCTTCGCAATATCCTTCTGCGGTTTTCTCTGGTTCTAGGGGATTTTGAGGTGTATCAGTCTCTAAGCTCAGCCTTTGGGCCTCTCGCTTGAGTACCGAATTCTTCGTCGAGCGGATCGATATCGTCCCAGACGTATACTAGGAATTCGTCCTTTTCGACTGGCTCATTTGTGCTGGATGGCTTTATCGGACCATCCGTTCTTGCGTGGAATTTGTCGCTTCCGCTGTTGGACTCCACCGTCCCTTTCTCTTCGTTAGGATGGCTTTGATCCTCTATGTCGTAGTCGTTGTCGTCGCTCCACCAAATGATCGCTTAGATCCGTGGGTTCGTTTGACCAATCGATTTCGTAGGTTGCGCATAATTTCTTGGCTGGTGGGTCCGCCTTGGACCTTTTGCCTTATCGCTGTTCTGAGCACCTTTGGCTCCTTCACGGGTAGCCTTCAACTGCTTCCTTGGTTCCCTATTGTTGTTTTTCTGTTGTTGGCCCGATCGGCATTCCCTTGCCATGTGGCCTTGTTTTCCGCAATTGTAGCATGCTCTGTCGTTTCGACGTCGTTCCCTTTCTCCTTAGGATTTCTCGGTGTTGAGCTGCGTCTAGCTCCATTGGTTGTAGCCCATAAGGATCGCTGTATCCTTGGCTCTTTGGCTGCGCTTGTCGTTTATCATTGGCGTTGTACTGACTTGTT
>NW_020194372.1:0-10730 GCF_002847485.1 Aspergillus campestris IBT 28561
AGAGGAGTAGCTACGTGATGCGATCACCTACTCCACGCCTACCCCCGGGAGTAGCCGGAGGAGTAGGCACCAAGGGAAACACATAATTGGAGCGACTCCGGAAGTGACACAAAGGAGTCACCACGGGAGTAGCCAAGGAAGGATATATAGAACACTCATTCGCCTGTATCTACAGTTTAGTTAGTCGCGTTCAATAACACTCTCAAGTCTGAGTATACATTTCAAGTCTAGCTTCTACTCGCCCACACTCAACCTAAGTGATCAGGTTTTCGTACCTGACAACCTTACTTCTCTTATCGCTTATTAGTCACCTTTGGACCATCGGGTCACTCGTCGATCGATACAGTAGCACGGCCACTGTGTGAGGCCTCGGGTTAGTACAGAACCCTCGTCGATAACTGATAGGAAGACCGCAGGGCGCTCTTCACCCGAATAACCCAAGTCACCAACGCTAGGACGGCAGAAGCGAGAAGGGATCCTAGGGTCTTGACACTTCTTTATAGGTAGCTTTTAATTATTTTTATAATTTCTTATTATTATTTTTTTATTATTAGCCTGATTAGTATTCCTTGCTATATAGTCTTGTTTTCTATAATTATAATATATTTATTATTTTAATATTATTTCCTTTCTTTCTTAGGGATTTCTTGGTGTTAAGCTATATCTAGCTCTATTAGTTATAGCCTATAAGAATTACTATATCCTTGACTTTTTGACTGCACTTGTTATTTATTATTAGTATTATACTAACTTATTCTCTGGTTATCTTGGTATCTATTATCTGACTAATTTTTACACCTAATATTAAAGTTAAATAGCTTGTTATTAATCTTAACTACTTGTTTAATTATCTTGCTAAGAATTCCTGGCTATTTTATCTAGATTAGCTTCTCTTAAATCTCTGGTTTGAGCCTTTCTTAAATTATATAATATAAATATTATTCTAATCTAACTAAGATATAACCTGCTAAAATTCTGAAGTATACTAGTTAATTAATTTAAACTATTATAATTGCTATAATCTTTATTCTATATTTTAAATTATATTAATATTTCTAAATATATTACAGAGTTATTTCTTAAAGTTATTATAATTTTTAAATACTTCTTTAATTTTATTATCTTAATTATTTTTTATATTATTCTAGAAGTCCCTGATATAAGATTTTAAAACTAATTAAATACTAGATTCTTTAGGTATATAATAATAATATAATTTTATTAGATTTAGTAGCAAGTCTCTCTTTATTTATCTTTATATTATATATATTTATTTATATTAGGAATACACAAAGCTTAGAATAAAGTATTATTAAATACTTTTAATAATTTAACTTTAATAGTATAGGTTATTAAGTTACTTCTTTAAGATTATAATATATGCCTGTAGTTACTTAATATACTAATAATATTATTAGAGTTAGTCCTGTGCTAGTATCTCTCTAACTACTTTTATTACTAGTTCTAGAGATTAGTGCAGCTGTTCTATTATTATTTAATATAATATATTTTAAAATTATTTTAAGTTAACCTAAGATTTTACTTATACTAACTAGTATTTAATATATTTAAGACTCTTAGGATCCCTTCGAGCTTCTACTATACTAGTATTAGTAGCTTGGATTATTTAAGATAAAGAGTGCCCTGCAGTCTTTTTATTAGCTATTAATAATAGATTAGACTAACCTGAGGCCTCACACAGTGACTATACTAATTATATTAATTAATAAGATGACCTGATAGTTCAAAGGTAACTAATAAGTAAGAAGAGAAGTAAGATATATCAAGTATATATACTTAATACTTGATAAAGTATAAATAAGTAGAAACTAGACTGAATATATACTCAGACTTGAACTGTATATTAAACATGACTAATTAAATTATAAATATAGATAAATAAGTATTCTTATATATTTTTTCTTGGTTACTCCTATAATAACTTTTTTATAATTACTTCTAGAGTTGCTCTAATTATATATTTTCCTTAGTATCTACTCTCTGGCTACTCCCTGGGAATAGACATAGAGTAGATAATTATATTATATAGCTACTCCTCTATCTCATATTAGGAGTAGATGATTGTATCACGTGACTTGTAGTTATCCTTGTGCAAGGGTTCTGATCCTTATATCAATTAATTAGCGTCGGGCTTCTGCCTGGCTATGCCGCCTTCGTGGGGTATTAACCTTGTTGGGTTTCCATAACACTATCCTTGGTACTAAGATACTTATATCTTATTTATTTAAGTTAGTAAAATTAAGATTCTAGTCAGGTTAACTATTAATTAATCTAATTATTTTAATATTATAATCTCTTTAAAATCTATAAGAAAAAGAGTATTAAATTTTTTAAAAAATATTAAAAATAAATATAAATTAATCTTATCTTAATTAACTTCACAGAGTTCCTTTATCTTAAATATAATAAATAAAATCTTTCTTTTTAATAAAAGATTCTTGTTATATTAAAATATAATATTATAATATATATAATTATATTACTAGTTTTATATTACTTATATTAATATTAGGATTTTAGTAAAATCTTGTATTAAATATCAAATTAGTTAATTATAATTATAATACTTTAATATATAATTTATTTATATATATTTATAATAAGAAAATTTATATTTCTAATATTCCTATAATAATTAATACTATAAAATTATTATTTTATTAAATAGGATTATTATTACTTAAGTAAATACTATTAAGTTTCTTAATTAATAGTTAGTAATTATAATCTAAAGATATTAGTTATAAATATAATTTTATTAATCTAGAAAAAGTTATAAAAGACTTTTCTAGCTCTTTTTATATTAATTAAAAGAATTTAATCATTACTAAAAAAAATATTTAGATCTAGCTAAGTAGTAGTATTATTATTATTCTATATATATAATCACTATTATATTTATTATTATTAATATATTATACTATATCTTAATACTATCTTAATTATAATTATTATATTATAAATATTTAATAAATTATATTTTAGTTTAAATATAATATTCTCTTCTTATTATAACCCTTGAATATTAGTCTTTTTTATTTTCTAATATTAATATAATTAGTAATAAAAGTTTTTATTTATTGTAATAAATTAATCTAACCTTTTTAATTTATATTTATAAGATAATATTATTATATTATTCTTCTTACTTTCTTTAGTCTTCACTAATAATTAAATAAATATTAATAATTATTTCTTTTATTCTCTTATCTTTAATCTTAATTTTATTTATCTTTCTAAAGATTAAAAGATTATTTAGTATTTAAGTAATTAAATAAAGATTCCTATCTTTTAAGAATAGTAGAATATTATTATTTAGACTTGAAAATAAATAGAGACTAAAAAGCTATTTATTTAATTTAATTAAAAAAATATTTCTTTTATATAAAATAAAATTTATAAAAATATAAAATTCTTAAATAAATCTCTTTATATCTTTTATATCTTATATACTTATTTACTCTAATACTTATTAATAAAAAATTCTAGGACTAGTTTAATAAGTTGTTATATATAAAAAAGTTATAAAAAGAAGTCTTTTTTTATAATATCTAAATAAATAATAATTTAGATATTTAGTAAAAAGTAAGTAAAGTAATTTCTTTTATAATATCAATTAATACTAATAACTTATATTTCTTAAAATCTTATAATTTCTCATAATAAGTAAGACTTTCTTAACTAAGTTCTTTATTTTATTATTATTTATTATTTACTTTTTTAAATTATTAAATATGTCTAATTTAAATAAATAATTAATCTTGTTACTATCTTGTTATCTTACTAATTAATTATATTAGATTAAAAATAGATTAAGAAAAGATTACTTAAGTTATTTAATAAAATATATATATAATTTTCTTATAATTTCTAGAAATTAATAAGATATTAATTACTTTAAATTATTAGACAAGTCCTAACTAAAAAGTATTTCTTATACTTATAAAATATTTCTAATAAAAGATATAAATTATTATAAGATTATTTTAGATTTTTAATTAATATCTAGCTCTTATATAAGTGAATCTCTTATAATTATTATATTATTAGTTTTTTATAAGTATAATCTTTATAATCACTTATTAGGAGTAATAATAAATAATATAAGTAATAATAATATTATATTTATTATTCTTATAAAATAGCTTTATATTTAACTTAATAAGAATTTATAATTTTAGAATATTATAATTAAATTTAAACTTTTTCAAATTATTTAGAACTAATATTATATCTTATATCTTATTTATATTATTTAACTTATTATTACTTATTTTATAAGTAAATTATAAATTATAATTAAGAATAATACTATCTTTTATACCTAGGAAAATAATAATAAGATTCTTAATATATCTAGTAGTATTATATAAATTATTAAAAAGATATATAGAGTATCTAGTAAAAATATTAATTATAATTAAAGAAAATACTTTAGCTATAAAGATATTAGTTATAATTAAAAAGAGTGCTTTAGCTATAATAATATTAGTTATAACTAAAAAAGATCTATAAGTCTTACTAATATAAAGAGAGCTAGAAAAGATTTTTTTAGCTTTTTTTATATTAGTTATAAAGATCTTAGTTATAACTAATAAAATATTAAAATAATCTTTATAAATTATATCTAATATTTATTAATACTTATTATTACTCTAGATTTAAAAGATTACTAAATTTATAAATACTAGTTTATAATATTATAAATAATTTTAATTTATCTAGTATTTAGACTCTAGATTTATATATTATCTTTTTCTTAATTATAAGATCTAATAAGACTTTTTTTATCTTATAATTTAATATATACTAAAATTTTATTATTTAATTAAGAAATTTATCTAGTATTAGAATAACTAAGATCTTAATTATCTTTACTTTATATTAATTAAATAAAAATAATTAAAATATTTTCTAGAGCTTTTATATTTTTTTATATCTTTATATTCTATCTCTTAGAGAATACTAGTCTTATTATTTATAAAATATATATTATTTATAATAATCTCTTTAATTATCTAGATCTTTTTATTAGTTATCTTAAGAATAAGAAGTCTTATAAAAATAATAAATTCTAAAAAACTTATAATAAGTTTATAAGAAGCTCTAGAAATATTATTAGTAAATATATTAAGTAATAAATTATATTTATATTATTATAATTATTCTTAGTTCTATATCTAAGCTTTAGAAGTTTAAAATTATTATATAACTAGATAATAATATTAATTAGTACTAGAAATATTATATTATCTTTAAGAAAATATTCTATATTTATTATAGCTAGAATCTAAATATTAATATATAATTATTTATTTTAGACTCTTTATCTAGATTAAATAAGATATTTTTCTATCTTTTAAAATAATAAAAATTTATTTTCTTATTAAAGATCTATAAGAAGCTTAAGATTTATTTTAATATAAAAACTAAGTATATTATTATACTTATTAATATTTTTACGTATTACTAATTATTAATAAGATATTACTAGTTAAATTAATATTATTAGTTATTAGAAATCTTATTATAACTAGTTTTTAATTCTTTATCATATAGCACAAGTCTTTCTTATAATTATAATTAATAATACTAATATTAAATATCTCTTTAACAGCTCTTAAGATATTTATTATTATTATAATTAATTATATTTAAATATAATCAAGGCTATTATATTACAGATATATATTAATTACTTTATTATTAATAAGAAATACTAGAATATTCTTAATAAGATTAACTAAGATTCTATTATTTTTATACTGAAGAAAGATTATAATATAATAATATAAGAATCAGGAGAAGAAATTATTATTAAAACTTATATATATTATTTAAATACTTAAAAAATTATAATTTTTTTAATCTTATTAATAGTGTCTTAAATAATATAAAGAATAAATAATAAATTTTAAGATTTACTCTTTCTTAAATCTTAAATATTTAAATAACTTAAGTATAAGTAATCTATAAAATTAGAATAAAGAATTATAAGATTAGTAATTATTAATTAAGGAAGTATTAATATTATATTATAAATATATAATACTTATAGTAAATTATAAAAATAATATAAATATATTAATTATTAGTTAATCTAGTCTTTCTAGCTAGTAATTAATAATAAATAAATTAGATCTTAAGATTTAACCTGGCCTGGCTATAATAATTAATTAGAAATCTATATCTTAACCTGACTAGTGGTTAATAGTCAGGTTATAGTTAAAGTATAATAGTCAGATTAACCCACTCTAATTTTATACTTTCTATTTATAATATCA
This sequence comes from Aspergillus campestris IBT 28561, assembly GCF_002847485.1. Lineage (NCBI taxonomy): Eukaryota > Fungi > Ascomycota > Eurotiomycetes > Eurotiales > Aspergillaceae > Aspergillus > Aspergillus campestris. The sequence continues at coordinate 6,306 of NW_020194372.1, forward strand.
AGAAGTTATATTATTATTATATATATAATCAATTTAAGAATATTATTATAATATTTTTTATTTTAGATATTTATTTATTTATTTATTATTCTTTATAACATGTTCTAATATCTTTAGAATATATTATTTAAATTATTTAATTAATAATAAGAATTATTAGTTTTTAGGAAAGATATATATAATCTAGTTTTTTCTGATAATGTTAACTTAATAATAAATTACTCTAGAATCTTATTATATAAATAATTATAAAAATTTATCTCAATAATTTTCTTACTTTTATATATAATAATATTCTAAAATTATTTAAAAAAGATATATATCTCTTTATAATATATCTTACTATTACTAGTAATATGATTTAATTTCTTAGACTAGTTAGGCTAGAGGTTATTAATATTCTTAATTTTTTAATAATTAATTATATTTATATTAAAAATTTAGTTTTTTTTCTAATTTTAAAAGATTAAAAGACTTAAAATTCTTAAGAAACTATTAATAATTTAAGATGCAATTTATTAATTATATAAGTAATTATTATATTAAATTTTTTTTATAATATCTCTACATTAATTTTATCATTAAATAATATTAATTCAATATTATAAAATTCTCTTAAAAAAATGAACTATATTTTTTATTAATATTATAATTAAAGTATCTTAGTTAATATATAATTATATTAGAAACTAAATATAATATTTTTTTTTTACTTTATTTTTTATACTCTAAAGCTATTTCAATAAAGTATAATTATATTATATATAATAAAAGTATAAGTCAAGTTTATTATTTAAGTAATATTATACTTTATTATTATTTACATTATTATTACTCTAATAATATAATATAAGTAAAGATAATATTAATAATAAGTATATAATATATAACTTAAATATAATTATTAAAAAAATCTTTTAATTATAACTAATCTAGATAAACTTAACTTATTAATTATAATAAAAATTATTATCTTAATTATTTTAGAATAATCTAGAATAAATTTTTTTAGATTACTTATACATATCTAAGATCTTAATTTAATGAATAAAATTATTAAACTCAAATATAAATATATAATTAAGTATAATTATAATACTTATTCTAGAAAACTTATAAATTTAGATTATATATTTTTTAATAAAGCCTGTTTCTAGATATTAAATTTTATCGAACTAATAATTTTTATAATACTTTTTTAGAAATTCTTATATTATATATATATAATAAAGAGTTCCTCTAATAAGTTACTAGTTAAATAAATAAATTTTATATTTAACAAACTATAAGAGATTTAGATTAAGAAAAATAATATAATTTATTTAATAAAATATTAAATTATAAAACTTATCTTAAAAGATAGTAATTTATTCTAGATAATAAATATCAAATTAATATATTTGTAAGATATATGACTACCTGAGCGGCTACTATATAACTTAGCTAAAAGGGTATCATAGACTAATTCTGTACAATTGGCTATGAATAGTAGCTTATATATTATATTCTTTCTTATTTAGACTGATTCTTGCCTTGAGAATCACTGGCTTTAGATTACTAGTCAAGCTAATTCTTAGTAATTACCTAGCTAAGTCTTATATTAACTCTTTTTTTAATATTTCTTACGAGGTCGCTCTGTTTAATTAAGTTTAATATACTAAGTATATAAGAACCCTAAAATCCTATATCTTCAACTAAGTAAGAAGCCTATTAAGTAAGTTAGGTTTTTCTATAAAATAAAGATTCAAAGATCTAAGAAAAGATTATTAGCATAATCCTGATTTAAACTTATAATCTTTGAATATTATATTACTTATATTATCTTCTTATAGGCAGAATTAGTCTAATAAGATATAAAACTACTCAAGCAGCTACTATACCACTTAGTTAAAAGAATATTATAGACTAATTCTCTAGAATTAGTCATGAATAGTGGCTTAATAATGGCTTATATATCATATTTACTTATATTATTATTAGATTTTATATTTTATATATAATTAATTCTTACTTTAAAGAGTATAGTATAAGTACTATTATATAAGAAAAGCTAGAAATATACTAGAAATTAGTATAATAATAAGCTTAATAATAATTTTAATAAAACTCATAAAATAAAGTAAAAAAGAGATATAAAGATATAATAATAATTAATATAATATCAGATCTTGTGGTGAATAGGATCTGTAAGAAGTAGACCTTTTTGGACTAGGTCTGAAAGGAGTATAACTAAGCTTAATTCAAGTAATAGGAATAAGTCTAGATAATTTAAATTAAATTAGAAAGCATAAGAGAATATTTAGAAGAGAAAAAAGAACTCTAATTTTTTATTTTAAGAAGCTAGTAATTATATATTTAAGAAGTAATTAGGTATTAGTAAATAATCAAATAATTTATTATATAATAAATTTTTATTTTTAGGAATAGAAATAAATAGATATTAAAAAATTATATTCTTTAATAATCTTATTAAATTAGTGTCAAGACCCTAGGATCCCTTTGAGCTTCTGCTGTACTAGTATTAGTGGCTTGGGTTATTTTAAGATAAAGAGTGCCCTGTAATCTTCCTATTAGTTATTAATAATAGGTTAGACTAACCTGAGGCCTCTTATAGTGACTATATTAATTATATTAATTAATAAAATAACCTGATAATCTAAAGATAATTAATAAGTAAGAAGAGAAGTAAGATATATTAAGTATATATACTTAATACTTAGATTAAGTATAAATAAGTAGAAACTAGACTAAATATATACTTAGACTTAAAATTATTATTAAATATAACTAACTAAAATTATAAATATAGATAAATAAGTATTCTTATATATTTTTTCTTTATATATTTTCTTATATATCTTTTAAGATAAATAATAAAATATATTTAATTAGTATACTTATCTTTATATACTTTATTATATATTTTCTAAAGTAAATCCCTAAGTATATTATATTATATAACTTATATTTTTATTTATATAGAATTCTTAATCCTTTTATTAGCTAATTAGTATTTAGTTTTTACTTAACTATACTATCTTTATAAGATATTAATCTTATTAAGTTTCTATAATATTACTCTCTTTTTTTTTAGTATTTTATTTTTAAAACTTATAAAGATATATTCTTTATTTTTTATTTTTTATTTTTTTAATTATATCTTTTTATTATATTAACTCAAGTTTCTAATTACTTAGTATAATATTAAAAGATTTTTTATAATAATTATATTATTTCTAATTCTTGTACTTTTTATAGTAATTATAATCTTAATTATATAATAAATTCTAGAAACTAAAATTATATTATCTATACTTACTATAGTTATTAGTATAAAAAATACTTTTATAATAAAAAGAAGTAATAGTTTATTTATAACTAATATAATAAAATTAATTATAAGATTTAAGAGATTAAAGAGACCTTTATATATTTATTTATAAAGTTATTTTATTTTTATAAATAATAGAAATTTCTTAGAAAATATTACTCTAAAATATTAGAGTATAATTCTATTATTCTAGCTTATTTAAATAAAGAGAATCTCTTAAGTACTAAGAATCTTTAAGAACTAGATTATCTAGTTAATACTTAAGATAATATTCTAAATTTATACTAAAATTTTTATTTAATTTTATTAAAGTATAATAATCTATATACAAGACTAAAATATAAAGATTTATATAGAAAAATAATATATCTTAAGAGTTATAAGTATACTAACTAGAATAAGTATATATAATAATATTTTATTTTAATAAATTATTATTTTATATAATTAAAAAGTAGCTAAAAAGAGAAAGTCTTGATAATTTTATATAAATTAAAATTAGAATAAATTAATCTTAATCTACCCTATATTAAATTATAGAGTAGATCTAGATTAAATTCTTTAATCTAGAAATCTAGTAGATCAAGATCTAGATCTAACTTTTAGATCCTGATTTATCCTATTTAGAGGTTTATATATAATTACTAGCTTCTTAAAATAAAAAATTCAAGTATTTTTTTTTTTAAATATTTTTTTATTCTTTTTAATTTAGTTTGAATTATCTATTCTTGTTCCTATATATTACTTAACTTTATTAATTTACTTAAATTAAGCTGAGTTGTACACCTTTTAGACCTAGTCTAAAAAGGTCTACTTCTTACAGACCTTATTCACTGCAGGGTCTAGTATTATGTTACCCTAATCCTATATTAAGATAATTATGATTTTATTATTATATACTACTTATCTACTTATCCACTTGTCTATAAGATAGAGATTATAATACTTCTCTTATTCTTTTCTAGAGTTAAGTATTACTTTAATTACTTATTTATATACTTATATAATAAACTTAATATAAGTTCCCTATCTTATTATTATAATCTATTTCTTATTTTACTAATTTAATACTTGCTTATATAATAATAGTTATA
>NW_020194373.1:0-9756 GCF_002847485.1 Aspergillus campestris IBT 28561
TCTGGCGGCGGCTTTACCGATCTTTCTGTCACGGAGATGTGCTGCTCACCATTGGCACCGGTAAACTGACGGAGGAGAGCAAACGGAAGTCGGACTCGTGAGTGAGCACGACTACTCGATACTGGAGTTGAAGGAGTCCAAGGGCGTCGCCAGATGCTAGTGAAGAACCCGTGGGCTGGAGCGGACGTGGTCCATCGGGACATTGAGACCGCACTTGACTCCATTGAGCTGACCCATAACCAGCCGTCTTTTGCTCCTGGGTCTTTCTGGATGGACTGCGACAAAGTTCTCCAGAACTTCGAAAATCTGTATCTGAATTGGAATCCGGGACTGTTCAGATATCGCGAGGATATCCACTTCCCCTGGGATCTCACGAGCGGCAGAGGCGTTGCTGGTTGCTTTGTGAAGAACCCGCAGTTTTCGGTGTCCACCAGAGGCGGGGTACTGTCTGGCTGCTGCTTGGAAAGCACTTTCAAACAATCAAGCATCATGGAGATGGAGATGACGCTCCGGACGGCGCCGTGGAGCATGAGGAACCGGGATTCATCAGCATCTACATCTTCAACACGGAAGGGAAAAGGGTATCTCTGAGCGATGGAGCCCTCCACCGAGGACCTTATGTCGATTCCCCCAATACCCTCATGAGGCTGGAGATGCACCCAAACACGACCTACACTGCCGTGATCTCGGAGCAATCCCTACCCTCTCTGAATCAGAACTTCACGCTGTCTGCTCTGTCCACAGCCCCCGTGCAGATCGCGCCCGCGCAGAATAAATACAAGTACGTCACCAAAGTCCAGGGTCATGGACTGGTTCGATGGCTGGCGGAAATGCCGAGTCCCCTCGGTATCCCCAGAATCCCCAATTTACCATGAAGGTCTCGAGCGCCACCGACGTCTCCCTCTTGCTAGAATGTCCCGAGACGGAGACCGCGACACACATCAAATTATTCTGGTCCAATGGCAACCGCGTAGCCAGGGTTCGGAGTCGCGACATCATCACGGACAGCGGCGATTATCGCCGGGGCGGGTGTCTCGCTGAGAAACGAACACTCGACGAAGGCATCTACACCATAGTTTGTTCCACCTTTGCCCCAGACCAACTCGGCCGATTTACACTCTGGATCTCCTCCTCGTACCCGTGCAAAGTGGACCCCCTGGCCCCGGAAGCCGCCGGACGGCGCGCGAGCATATCAGACATTGGCATTTTACCCCCGGGGAGCGACCGCATGCTGGCGCCCTTGCGGGTCCCGCGGCTTACGCGGATCAAGCTCATCGCAAGGAGCCGACAGTCTCTGATTGGGAATCACCCGTTGGGCCGTCGCCGGTGCTCATGACCGTCGAACTCGGCCAGGGGCCGTACAAAGAAATTCTCGCCAGCTCTGAGGATGGTCATCATAGCGATGCCATCTCTGGAGTGCGGGTGTCGGATTTCGATCTGCAATCGGGTTTGGAAAACCAAGGCGGCGTTTGGATTGTCCTCGAGCGGATCGGTGGGCCTGGGGGACAAGTAGAAGATCACTTTGAGGTGGAGGCTTTGTCCGAGGAACGGGTTGATATTGGGGAGTGGATTGTAGAAGATGCCTGAGAATCTGTAATTACCCAGAGTATAGCTGGCTTATCACGAATATCATGAATGATTGAATCTCTGAATCTTGCTGATGTAGCACTATACACTGTATATATATATTGCGGTTAGTGCAATGGTAAACGTAGCAACATTACCAGATTTGACTAATTTAGTACAAGCCCGACTATACATTTTATCAACCATCCTTTCCAACTATTCATGATACCTCGGAGTAAAAAGAAGCCATTGTAGAGGTGTTGACCACCCCGAGTATAGAGCTGAGAACCAGTGTGACTAACCGGATGTGGCTGATTCGGGGATCCTCCGTCGCGACCAGGAATTTCTCCCGACACTCCATGAACAACCTGCATTTCTCTCGGTGGACAGCATCTTTTCAACACCGACACATTCATCTTCACCCTTGACCAAATAATTCGGTCGATTCCTGAAGACCCCGCCAGATCAGGACGATTTTCCCCCCGTCGCATCGGTCACCCCGCATTACCCCTCCAATTCCGCATCAGGATGTCCTCCAAGTCGCAATTGACCTACACGGCCAGGGCAAGCAAGCATCCCAATGCCCTTGCCCGACGTCTGTTTGAGATTGCTGAGGCTAAGAAATCTAATGTCACCGTCTCGGCCGATGTGACGACGACCAAGAGCTGCTGGACCTGGCTGACCGTACGAACCCCCCCTCCAAAGACCTTGATCTCTCTCGTTTCGCACGACAGCATTGAATTGTACTAACCCGACGCATTGCTACTACAGGCCTTGGACCCCACATCGCTGTAATCAAGACGCACATCGACATCCTCTCCGACTTCAGCGACGCCACCATCAACGGACTGAACGCCCTGGCAGCGAAGCACAACTTCCTCATCTTCGAAGACCGCAAGTTCATCGACATCGGCAACACCGTCCAGAAGCAGTACCACAACGGTGCGCTGCGCATCTCAGAATGGGCGCACATCATCAACTGCGCCGTCCTACCCGGCGAAGGCATCGTAGAAGCTCTAGCGCAGACAGCCTCCGCCGCGGACTTCCCCTACGGCCCAGAGCGCGGGCTCCTAATCCTCGCCGAGATGACCTCCAAGGGATCGCTGGCGACGGGGCCATACACGACCGCATCGGTGGACTACGCGCGCAAGTACAAAGGGTTCGTGATGGGCTTTGTGTCGACGCGCGCGCTGAACGAGGTCCAGTCGGAGGCGACCTCCGCGTCGGAGGACGAGGATTTCGTGGTGTTCACCACGGGCGTGAACCTCGCGTCCAAGGGCGACAGTTTGGGTCAGCAGTACCAGACGCCGCAGTCGGCGATTGGGCGCGGCGCGGACTTCATTATCGCGGGACGGGGCATCTACGCTGCGCCGGATCCGGTCGAGGCGGCGCAGCGGTACCAGAAGGAAGGGTGGAGGCGTACATGGCCCGTGTGGGGGCAACTGACTGCCGAGTAATCTATACTACATGCCTGTCACTGGGGCTCTATCAAGTAGCAATAGTTATTTCCATCCATGGTGTAGTAATTCGTGGCGTTCGCGTGGTGTGGGCATAAACGAGGCTGTGCGCATAGTTTCGGACACCGTGATGATAGTGCTTAAGGTATTCCATTCCATTTCTTCTCTTGATCAACCATCGTGTTGCTGGTTGCGTCATATTCTGTGTCTACTATTCTGACCAGCAATTCCAGAGTCTACCGGGCTATACCCATGCAGATCCAACAACCGGAGTATCCGATGATTGGACGCTGCATACTGGGATACAGTTGAATCAAGCTTCACTCCACGTGGTTGGTGAGCAGCCTCAGTCTCCGAGGAAGTGGAAGGATACACGCTAACCAAGGATATAGGCACTCTAACTGTTAACCCTTGCCATTGTGGAAATTGTCAGACTGTTTCTATTGAAAGAGCGCTCCTCGTGGCGTGTACCCACGAGGCTGACACTAGGATTAGGCAGATGGCGCCTCTCTTCATGACTCAGGGACAGGAGCCTTCTTGCGAATACCTCCCCAAAGATGATCAATCCAAAAGATGTCTGGGCCCAATTCGACACCGGATAGGTTCCTGTCGCGGATGATTCACAGGAGCTAGCTAGTTCGAGGCTGTGCTTCCTTTGGAGAACCTGGGGCGATGCATGATCGACGACTAAGTGATCACGGCTACTACTATAATTATCGCTTACAACCGGGATTAGGATTGTCTAGGCTGAAGCACTATTGTCTTGTCACCGTTCAGCCCTGTCTATACTGTTCTGGCCATGAGTCTTTGTCGACAATAGCTGCCGTGCTAGGCATGGGGCCCACAACGGCCTCGATCCATGGTATTTAATCCACCCTGGACTACCGCTGTTGATGGATTCCTGGTACCTCGCTGTTAGTGATTCATTCGTTACGCCTCTATCAATCATCACTCGCGACTACATCTCCTGTCGCGACAGCTGACGAAGAAATCCTCACTATGCAACAACGGAGAGCAGACAAACCGCGGTCACGCGATGGATGCATCACTTGCAAGTAGGTTATCCTCTCGTATCTCGGCTGGGACCATTAGCTAGACAGACGCTGACCAGCTCAGGATCCGTCATGTGCGATGTGACCAAGCTCGCCCGGCCTGCGGGCAATGCACGAGGACCGGCCGCAAATGCGACGGATACGACTCCGACTTGTCTCAGAGGCAGCTCCGGGATAAGATCCTCGCGGGAAACGTCCAAAGACGGCCCAGCCCCAAACGTATCATCTCTACCCCGGGACAGTCCCGGAGCGCGAGCATGTGCGGTGTTCTGCATCCACACGTCGCAAGCGTTGGCCGGCTCCGATTTCTGGACCCGCCTGCTTCCCCAGCTCAGTCGAGCCCCTGGTGCGCCATGCGGTCGCTCCGATATAGGGGGGCCAGAGAGGAGGACTTCATCGACAGTACAACTTGGCTATTCGTAGCCTTTTGTCTCCGCCGGCCCGCCCGCGGGTGAGCCCAACGGCGCACGGCAGTCTTACCTGACGCTCCTCGGCTGTAGTCTGTTCGTCTGCCTCGAGATGCTTCGGGCGAACTACGACCAGGCGCTCGACCATGTTGACTCCGGGCTGAAGCTGATCTCACAGCAAAGCGACCGACTGGACGTACCGCAGCCGACCGCTGACGTCGATACCATCAATCGCGAGTTGTGCGACCTCTTCGCGCGGTTCCACATGGACCTGGCGAGCTTCAACCGCGGCATGAGACCCCACGTGACGAGCATTGGAGCCGGGCATGCCATGCCCTTCGCCTTCACCGACCTGGGTGAAGCACGTCGCCGTCTGACCCTCCTCATGAACCAGAGCATCTGCGCCGCTCCCGCCTTGAACACGCGCCCCGGGGCCGGAGCCAAGCCGTCCACCTGGGACCCCGGGTTTCGCGCAATGGTCGAGGAATTACAGGCGAAACTCGCTGCACAGGTCCGGGAATTCCAGGCGTGGTCAGGCGCGCTCGATCGGTTTCTGCGGACAAGCAGGGATGGCGGCTGACCACGGTCGGTGCTAGCTCTGCGCATCGATGCCACTTCGCTCGAGAATTTACATCGGTGGGGTCCACCTTGATCCAGTTCCGCGCTGACGAGCGGGAGCCGACCGGTTCAACCCCATTCTTCGATGGTCGAAAAGCTTCTACGGTTGGAGGATCGTCGCCGCGAGCCAGGCGATCACACCGACTGTTCTCCTGGATGCGGGCATCATTCGCGCCGCTGCAATGGGTCGCCACTCACTGCCACCAGCCTGTAGTCCGCGACATTGCCTGCGACTGCTGTCGGAGTGTCCGCGGCGGAAGGGCTCTGGAATTCGCAGCGCGCGTCCGGATCGGAGAGACCGTCGTCGGTATCGAAGAGGCGGGTCTGTCTGACTCCGACCGAGCAGCGCATCCCGCGAGTCCCGCATCATCTTCGTCTCGCCGTCGACGACTGGAGCGCCGAACGACATCGCTCCTCTCATATCGGAACCGGACGGGCCAGGGGGGGAGATGCAATATCGGCAAGAGGTAGTGGACTGGTCATGACAGGTGGACGAAAAGACGAAGAGAACAGAATGGCCTCTCTCTCGCCAGGAGATAAGCCAGGAGATACTACCACAACGCATAGACTAGCAGAGCGAACCAGCCGAACCCCAATATATCCACATGGTCTAGATGACGCGCGCGAATAGTTACTTGATAAGATAAGAGCCACAACAAAGAACGGACCAGAAAGGAAACGGAATTTGTCAATGAACAAACCCCCCGATAATGCCCATCAATGACGGCCAAACAATCTCCAAGCCATGGACTTTCCACCGTGCATCCTTTCCCCGAGCGAAACGTCCATCCCTCCCGCTTCCCACTCCTCCTAACTCTCGTGGTTTGGTTTCCCTCGGCCTCCACTCGCCCGATGGCGAAGAGTGGAGACTGGAGTACACTAGGTCTACCCCGGATATCGCGCGCTGCAACGCTGCGAGATAACAACCCCGAAGAGGAGAAGATGCGTTGCTGTTATCCTGGTTTGTTCAAAGGTTTCCGCCCTTGCGTGGTGCATTTCGCTCGTGCCCGTGAGGGGAAGTTGCGGTGACGCTTAATCGGATATCGATCTGGCAGTTGATAAATCGGGTGCCTCCCTCCTTCTGAATCCTTCGTTCCTTTCAATCCTCTTTTTCTCTTCTCCAACTTGTGGCTTGTCTAGTGTTTTTCTGCTTGTTCCGCTAGTTGTTTGCCCGCCATGGCCGACGAGAAAGCGCGCCGCCGTCCACGGTGGAAGCGGAGAAGCATGTCGACCCCACCTTGGAGAAGCATTCCACGATGCAGATGAGGCCATGCAGGCCATTCAGGACCTGCAGGGCGAGGCGATCGAGCTAGACGAGGCGACAACAAGCGTCTTCTAAGGAGGATCGACTGGCACATGATGCCCATCATGTGTGTCGTTTACGGCATGAACTATCTAGACAGTATGTTGCTTCTCTTCCAAAGCGACGCTATTGCCCGGATGGGATGTTAACCAGCGGAAATAACAGAAACCACACTCTCATACGCAGTGTGATGGAATCAAGGAGGACCTGTCGTTGAAGCACGACCAGTATCAGTGGCTGGCCAGTTTGTTCTACTTCGGTTGGTGACCACTCGCGGACTCCATGGCGTCGCGTGTACCTAATGATAAATTTCTAGGGTATTTGGCTTGGGAATATCCGACCAGCCGGCTGCTGCAGATGCTTCCGCTAGGCAAATATTCCGCCGCGTGTATTATTATCTGGGGCTCCATTCTCTGCTGTTTCGCTGGCGTCACGAACTTCTCTGCGGCGTTGCGATCCGGTGAGACTCTTTTCTTGACGCGAAGCTGGTATATAGGTTAACTAATTTTGCAGCTTCTTCCTCGGAGTCTTCGAGGCTTCTGTCACCCCAGGCTTCGCACTGTTAACCGCTCAGGTGAGCCCCACCCCCACGTCCCAGCGCAACCATCTTCTAACAGCCCACCGCAGTGGTACACCAAATCCGAACACAGCAGCCGGGTAACATCTGGTTCAGCTTCAACGGCTGGGGCCAGATCTTCGGAGGTCTCGTAGCGTACGGGATCGCGGTGGGAACCCGCATCCACGGATCGGCCATCGACCCCTGGAAGATCGTCTTCCTCGTCACCGGTTTCCTGACCGTCGCGCTGGGACTGATCTTCCTCTGGGTTGTCCCTGACAGCCAGCTGAATGCGCGGTGGCTCAAGAAGGAGGACCGGCTGCTGGCGATTGCCCGCGTGCGAGTCAACCAGCAGGGTATTGGGAATAAGCATTACAAGAAGTACCAGATTGTGGAGACTCTTATGGATCCGATGACTTGGGCTTTTTTCTTTTTCGCTATCATCGCTAATATTCCTAATGGTGGTATCACGAATTTTTTTAATCAACTGGTCAGTCACCCTTCTATTTCCATATACAACCTCCCTCCACCATGATAGCTAGCTTTTCACCCTGCCTCAGATGCAATCCTAACACTCGTCCAGATCACCAGTTTCGGTTATACAGAAGAGCAAGCTTACTCTACGGCACCCGGGCGGCGCAGTCGAGATCGTCGCCCTGCTACTCAGCGGATACATCGGGCAATACACGGGCCAGCGCATCCTGTGCAGCATGGGCGGGCTGGTAGCCTCCATCGTCGGCATGGTCCTCATCGTGGCTCTGCCCCTAAGCAACAACGTCGGCCGTCTCATCGGCTACTACATGACGCAAGCTAGCCCAACACCATTCGTCGCCCTGCTCGCGCTCATCTCCTCCAACGTCGCGGGATACACCAAGAAAACCACAGTAGCAGCTTTATACCTGATCGGATACTGCGCGGGCAATATCATTGGTAAGCCATTCATTCTTGATTCCCATCCCAACTGAAAGAACGAGAACAACAAGGGGCAAGCAAGGAATAAGTCTAACAAGCACAAAAGGTCCCAAGCTTTCCGCCCCGAAGACCCCCCCGCTACGTGCCCGCCGAAATCACCCTCATCGTCTGCTGGGGCGTCTGCCTGATGATCATGGCCTTCATCTGGTGGTGGTATGACCGCGAGAACAAGAAGAAGGCGCTGAAGCGAGCTGCGCGGACTATGTCCGCATGGAGAACCAGGAGTGTTGGATCTGACGGATAGGGAGAATCATGAGTTTGTGTATTCTTTGTAGATGGGATTGGTTTATTATTATGATGATGATGAATATGTGATGAATATCTATTTATGTGGATGTGAGTGTGGATATAATGGGCGTGTGCATGCGCTATGATTCCAGCGTGATGATGCATCTCAAGCGCTTGATTAATTCTAATTATCTGCCCCAAACTATGAGATGATACAAGCCAGTAACAAACTAATATAGACATCTGAAATACAGTGTCATATAATCAGTAGTCTCAGAACCAAAGAAGAACCCATTTTACTATGATATATAATATATATATATATAGTTATGAATGGAAGAATTTCAATCAAGTAATCCAACAGCACATTCATAACTTCTAAAATCTATATAAAAATGAAATTCGAGGCATTGCAGGTCAAAACAAACAAGGCAGTCAGTCAACTAAGCAGGTCCCAGCAATGACAACCCACACATCAACGCAGCGGCATAAGCCAGACCGACACATCCAGCCCGAATATATGCATTATGCAAGCAGAAGCACAGATAACCGCTCACATACATATATGCGAAGGATGAACGATAGCTTGATACATTATACATTGGTCTGCGAGGTGTGCATGGCGCGTAGGTAGAGAAGCAGTCGCGCTACTGCATGTATTATGCTATGTATGATGTATTGGGCTGGACTGCATGCACTATGCTGCTGCGTTTGCGCTGCTTGAGTGGGAATGAGGTTTGATGTATGTCATATGCATGCATGTGTGTAGGTTGATATTGGGGGTTGTGGGTATACTACTAGGTGGGGGGTATATATAGAGGTAAGGTGATTCGCGCCAGGGTAGATCGTGAGTCGACTTGGGGAATGAGGTTCAACATCATAGTGGAATATAGATGTAGTGAATTCAGTAGAGATTGTGAGCATGAATATCAAATACGGACGCCTCAATCCCCAACTACCGACTTGATATCCCCATCTACCGACGCTTGATATCCCCATCTACCGACGCTATCTACCGACGCTCGATATCCCCATTTACCGACTCAATATCCCGAGGTCTTGGCACTGCGCCAACATACATAGATCATAAATTCAACATTCGTAATTCCGACTCTATGGCCAATAAACGTAAACCAAAAGCGTATTGTACAACCCACCCCAATAAAAAAAAGCAAAACCTATGCGGGATATTAATATACATTCACCGGAACTTCCCCGGGTACAATCATGCCAGACGATTATACATCCTCATCCAGGACAACCGTGCCATGCTTGCTGTCAAAATCATCCTGCTTGGCGCGGTAGGCACGCCCCTTCATGGCCAGATCGCGCAGTCGTCGGATATAGACGTTAGAGGCCGCGTCCGCCTCGTCCTCCCCGCGGCCTGACAGGGCCTTCTCCCGACGTGTCTGGCAGGCATTGTAAAGCCTGCTCACCTGCTTGCCCTGCAACTCGCTCAGCTCGTACTCCACGGTCCACTTGTCGTCGGCGCGGAAGACCATGGGCCGGTCGACGGGTTGATTCCTCTTGCCTTTTGTCGGCTTCCTCGGCTTCGAGCTCGGCGAGGAAGGACTCGTCGGGGGCGCGGACGAGTCAT